>NC_068362.1:62118585-62306085 GCF_020536995.1 Dreissena polymorpha
ACACACACACACACACACACACACACACACACACACACACACACACACACACACACAACACACACACACACACAACACACACATCAAGCATGAAGGCACTTGAAGGTGTTCGCTATTGCATAATTTAACACCGCAATTCATTTTCAAAATCAATCGAAAGTTTGAAATGAACACACGCCATTCCAACTTTATATAAAGTGTGTGTCCTAGCGCACGGGTAAAGTTTTGTGGCACACTTTTTAGCATCCTTATTATTTCATAGAAATAACTTAGACAAAATAAAAACAACATGCTTTTGGACGTTCTGAAAGCATAGACAGTATGATGAAAATGGTAATGAGAGTTTATATAAAGAAAATTTGCAGTCACCATCATATTAAAGGAATATTTTTTCTAATATCAAATAACTATCTCACCAAGAATATAAAATTCATAATGAAAGTTTCGTGTACAAAACTTTTGATTTTTGACACCATATACAAATTCAAAATATACATAATCTTCGTATCTTGTATATGGAGGAATAAAAGTATATAAACATTGCTGTTTATGCTTTACTTGTTACCCGAGCAGTTCACACGGTGTCAACAACGTTGACATAAACATAGGTATTGAGCACTAATGCGCTTTTAGGCGTAGCTGTTTTACTCAGTTTTCATCTTAGTGACTTTTAATGCCAACAGACACGCATGAATATTTTCGAATATTTAATAAGCTGATTCGAGATACAACCTCTGAATTTTTGCTACATCACTGCGTATGTGCTCAATTCAAAGGATGTAGCACTGTTCGGTGTAAGGAATTCCGGACTACTCTCTGGATGCTCGAACGACACAAATTGTGGCCCTGTTACAATTACGCGTTACAATCCATCTCGCAGAATTTCACTTTCGCCTCCAAGATGAGAAAACAATCATTAGCGAAATAGTATAGTGTCACGATAAGAGAAAATCGTTTAATTATCATACCACAATGTTTGCCGTACTTGGTCAGTACGTCTGGAAATCATTCCTTAATGTGTGGATAGGCTGCCATTATTAACAAGTTTGCTATTTTGAATTCAATTTTGTATCAAAAGCATTGTTCTTAAATGTGGCATTTTCCATTCGCAATGAGATTTGTAATGACCCTCGTCATGCGAAAATGGGTCTTATTCCATATGCGCCCATCATATAAATAGCCCACTCAGCTATCTCTCCTTCTGGTAAGGAGAAATAAATATTGGAGTGATTTTATAGCGAACAGCATCGCCTATGGCATGACCGCGCAAATGCACATGTTGGGTTTAACAAACGCTTGCCGAAACGCATAAGACCCATCACGCATGACGGCGCTATTGACGTGTGATTTAAATGTGTCGAAAGAAAACTGCGTTTAAATCAAATATCAACATACGATATATTTCGATAGTGGAGAAAGATACTCATTACAAGGCATATGAGGACACATATGTAGTGCTCTTCCGTAGTATAGTTCTTTATCTACTTTGACAATGCTAACACACATTTCATGCGGTATGAATATGCAACTTACAAGTGAAAAACACAACACAATACTTAAATTTTGTTTAATTGTTTTATTTATTTAGGAAAGTAAATTGCAAACTTTATTTAAAAGTCAACGTATACGCCGACTACATTTTTAAAAGATATTTATTGTTATAAATATATTTAATATAATATATTTAGTTGTTTTCGGTTTTAGCGATTATAAAGCATTTTCGAGGTTGCCTAAAGTATGCCTGTAGTAATTAATGAACTCGTATCCAACTTTCTATGTATTGAGAACTGTGAATATAAACAAGCTAAACCTTCTACTAACCTTTTACTTTTGCGTTGCTCGCACCCGTAAATACAAATATCGCCGCTATTTGTTGAAAACCAAAGAACGTTTTCCAGAAATACCCGCTGTAGTAGCATGAACGAGGTTACGAAACAGGTCATTCGTATTATTATTATAATTGTTTGTTATATTCGGGTTTAGCGATTATGAAACATTTTTTTTTTTTTTAGTTTATCGTATCGCTGAAGTAATTGTTGAACTTATATTCAACGTTTTATACATTGAGAATATAAATAAGCATTAACTTTTCCCGACCCTATTACTAGCCTCCATTTACGACCTGTACTACGTCATTGAGGTGTATGTGAGAGTGTAACCTATTGCGTTGTTATCGCCCGTGGACTTTCCTTTGTTTATCGGCAGACGCATTTATTAATAGCCTAATATTATGAATGGACTGAGCAAAAATACTACGTCATGAAGATGCTGCAGAAAGTGGACTATTTTATTCATTCATAAACAATCTCCTCCGCGACACGTACAATACGATAATTGTTTATTGATTCTTTTCTATAAAAAACCGTTCGAAACTATTGCATTTAACACGATATTAATATCATGTTTCCATTTGTGAATGAATATAATTGGAGAACTCAAACCTCTTGCATAAATATACAACTCTTTCTCGCGCGGATACGCGTAGTAAGCGGGTATTGGGCTCCTAGTAGCTTAGGCGTATCGACCTGAATTTTAGACTAACCACCTAAGACGGTCGCTATGCGACCATCTAAAAACAATTGAAATGTCATGATAGAAACAACAGTTTCGACTTCCGATAAAAAACAGCAACTTTAAAACAATAATTGACAGCTAAATGATCATAATATTGAATAGAGTAAACAACACAATTTACAATAAGATTATAAGATTGATCTACAAACAGTTTTACAATTGAACAGTTGAGTATTATTTTTACATTTTGTATTAACATGCATTTTCCTTGCTAAGCAAATACTTTTCTTCATCTCGCTTATTGAACGTAATAAATCCTTTCACTTGCATACACATATATACTTAATTTCTACAATAAGAATATTAATATGATTCATATTATTTATTCTGCTTTTCCATAATAACATTGTTTTACAGGAAATGGCAAATATATGCGCATTATTTGTAATCTTCAATATTCAATCACAAAGTTTACAATTATCTTGCAAACAAAAAATCAATTAATATAGTTTCTTGATTTTTATTACAAATGGAACATAAATTTTCATTACAATGTTCATTTTATATAACACATATTTGGTTCCTAAGATTCTGTAAAAAAATCTTTTCTGGAGCCACTTAGTGTATGTATCTCTAGTTATATTAAAATCAAGTTTTTCTACTATTGTCCATTCCGTGTTATCAAAAAGTATTTTCCATTTGAATAGCAAGTGCTTTTATCGGTATTATAATTTAAACAATTATAAACAAGTTTGGTTTGATACCCCAATACTATGTTACTCAAGTAAAATTATATCATGTGCATTTAATATTTTGTTTATTTTCGTAACTGAGATTCCAGACAAGCTGATTAATGCCGTACGGTTCTGATTAAACCTTCATAAAACATGAAAATAATGTTAACACCAATAAAAATGTCGACTATAATTGAAAAACACCCTCCATAAAAGCAAACAAAGCCTCTTTCATATCAAATCCCCATATCATACATAATTCGATCTTAAATTGTGGTCATAAAATAAATGGTATCTTCAATCTTACTGACATTTTTTAATAATTTAATCAATATAAAATCTAAGGACATCTATGCAAACCCAGTTTTGACATTTTTCATATGTTTTTTTAAATGTATGCATTTTTTTAATTCAACATTTTCATATCATCAAACATAGAACATAACGTTTGGAAACAGTTTTATTAAAGATACATTTTCCCTTAACCATGTAATTTTCATTGTTAGTTCAAACGCATATATAATAGTGATGGTTATTGGTCCATAATCATATGCTTTAATAGAAAAGTATTTGCTGGTCCATATCATACTACACAATTAGAAAACAGGCTGTTAATATGTTTAAATACTCTGTCTTCTGGATTGGTAAGAGCTACAAACATATGAGTAAAGGGATGTTCAGGTTTTTTGTTCCAAACGTTTATGACATAGTTCAGCTTTTCCAGTTTATTGACGAAGTTTGTGCAAATAATATTATTCAAATCAACATTAAATTATATATATCATAAAACCGTAGTTTTGTTGTGCCTCAGACTAGTTCATACTTAGGTGTTATTGATTGTGTGCTGAATGTTTTGAGTAAATCAATATAAATCATATTTATATTTTAACCCAGAACATGAGGCAAAGTTATTATAAAGACAAGGCCTAGACTACCGTTGAGGGAAACTTTGAGTACGAGAGGTATAAACAGCAAAACTGAGAAAATATTTTATTCAATTTTATATTCATTAACTTCATAATTTCAGCACAGAGAATAAAACATAGGAATTTATTGGGTTTACTTGACGGCAACCACTTTCTTTTAAAATAAACCCTAATACAAACCCATCGTTTTGGATTGGTGTCCAGTTACTGGGCAGGAAAACGTTTTGTTTATATAAAGACAAATCAAGGTATTTAAGGCCTTTTAAACTCGAGTCCAGTGTGATTGCTATCTTTTATATTACATAATGTCATGTAATAGTCTTGTATTCTCACTTAATGATATACATAGTAATTTTAAATTTGTTAGCAAGAGTCATCATGTGCAATGAAAACAGACTTTGCATACATTTTATTGTGTAAACTTGGAAAGCTTCTTTTAAACACCGCAGTTGTCAAGAAGCCGCTGACCATCGGCTGAAATGAAAGGTATATTTATACTAGGGGCATAAGGATGTCAAATTTACAAAACATTTAAGGGGTTTTCGCCTTTTCAGTCCATTTTGCCTTAGCCCTTGTGGACGCCCCTTTCAGTTTCATGTTCGAGATGCTTAGAAGTTCTTTAATTGCTTTCAAAATATTATCTTTGTTCTTTGTGGAATTGAAGCGTGGATACGATATGGTTTTACTTTGATTTCCATTTATAAAGTTTCTAAGAATAATTGATCATTAATAGCAACCTGCATGAAGTCATTTTTTATGGAATTAAAATATTTAATATTATAGCCAGGTTAGATATATTGGTGCTTAATTTCGTCAATTATTTGTTTTATACATTGAATATATTTTCGGTCATAAAGTAAGGAATTATTGAATTTCAACAGCACTTTTACAGGTTCTATTTGCTAAAATTTAATCTAAAGTAATAGGGTAGTGGTCTGATCTGACAAAATTAGTGGTTAAAATACAGTACATTATAATGATTACGAAGAACATAAAAGAAGTAGACTATATGTTACATAGATTATCTCCTCTTAATCGGAATCCTTACAAAGTAGCGGTGTTTGCATTGAACAAAGGTTCTGAATCTAGGCTGTTACCGCGGCGTCACTTTTCGGGGGAATGCCTGTCTGTGACATCGATATATGTCGTATGAATGCTGCCATTAATCTATTTATTCATTTGATCACCGTGAACTTATTAAATCGCCCTTCAATACACGATATACACATTGTTTGTTTTTCTATCAACAGTGTAATTCTGGCGATGCAAATTAAGCTGATTCATTTTTTGCCCAAATATTCTAGTGTAAGTATTATGTATTATATCGTTAACTGGCTGAAAATTATCTTTATCATATTGAATTTCTCCACCAATACATCTTTTAGCGTTTCATTTGTGAAATGTTGATTATGCGATTGATTATCCAATATTAAAATTAATGTAAATTAAGTTGCAGTTCATTATATGTCGATTGTTTCTTGTCGTTAGAAAGTCAATTTTCGTTCCACTTTTACATGGAAAAATCATACTCATACTCATCATACTCATACTCAAAAACCGGTTCGCCGTTCAAATTAGTCGTTATAGATGATCCCCAAGAACGCTGTACAAAGAACCCCCTCTCAAATGACCGATTGATGGTGATATTTCTCCAACATAAGGCCATGCCAATGCTGATGCCAACTATGATGACATAGATCCAATCGAGGATTACCATGATTACAGCGAAAACTATCAGGGTAGGATGACAGTCTGGTGTACAGCCTGTAGTGACGTTTTGAGAACAAGCAACGAAATCGCTGGCTTTAACTGTTCCGTAGATTTGTTCTATCCAGATTGTCCCTTAAACAAATGAAATATAATCATGTCAGATAAGATTCGCTCAATCAACAAGTGTATACTCGGGCAAAACACAACTTATACATTAAATGCTGACGATTCAAAGTTGTACATTTGCATTATAATACAATTCGCATGAAATAAATAATTAAAACATTAATATAATGAGTGAATACAATTTAAGTACATAATTGAAAACCTTTCGAGATTGAATTTGCATTTTTCTTGGTGCTGTACCTTTGATGGCAACAAATTTGATTTGTGTATTTATGCTTATGCGAAAATATAGTGTCAAAACAACAAAAACACAATGTCAATAAAACTGAAGGTTTACTCTTTAACTCGCACTAACGAAGTACTGAAAATGCAATCATAATTGACAAACTTCAAAACGCAAATACGTCTCACGATTTATTCATAATATGCTTGAATTATTATATTGTATGTATCGTTAAAGATATTTTATAATGTACAATAGCGTACCGAACAAAGTCCATGTCAGATCAAACAGGAATCCGAAGCAATCGAAACACAAGGAATTTGATTCATTTCGAGGGCGGCAAGTACAGCCCAGTTGTTTTACACCTGAGCCAGGTATCCAGGGCTCGAGTGGGCAGTCGTGGAAAAATACAGCCCCTTAATGAGAATTTGTTGATTACATGTCCGTTTGATAATGAGCGCGAATGGATATACTAGGATGTCAACGAATATCCGAATATTCAGAATATTCGGTCCCGGACCGAATATTCGGATACAGTTTTCCGAATCGAATATTCGGAAGAAAAAGAAAAAAATCGAGTAATTTCACAGACTTTGTATTCGTGAAATTTGCTTCAAACATTGTAAAAAAGTTGTTCCTCGTGTCATACGTTTATTCTGCTACGCGCGATAATGCGTCGCTATGGTGATGACAGTATACCGGTCATAAATCCCGCTAATTGCCTAACAGACAGAACTTGTGTTAAAATTATGATAGGTGCAATCGCGTCGGCAATCAAAAACCGACCTGCACTTGATCCAATGAGTCGAATTACATTTAAAATTACCAAGATTAAATGAGTAAAGGAAAAGCCAACTTGTGTAAAAAACAAATAAGACCGTATGGCAATTAAACCACCGACCAGTCTTGATCTAATAACTCGAATTACATTAAAATGATCAAAGATTAAATGAGTTAAGGCAGAACCGGCTTTGTGTGAAAAAACAAAAAAGATCGTATGGTTATATTCACGTTGTCCATCAAAAAAGCTTTTAGAAAATAATTTACTCAACTCTAATGAGTATTTGCGTATCGTATGT
Organism: Dreissena polymorpha; assembly: GCF_020536995.1. Taxonomy (NCBI): domain Eukaryota; kingdom Metazoa; phylum Mollusca; class Bivalvia; order Myida; family Dreissenidae; genus Dreissena; species Dreissena polymorpha. Next base: position 62,125,898 of record NC_068362.1, read on the forward strand.
CCAAACTTTAATTAATTACTCAATATTCAATGTATTATACTTAAAAATGTTTTTGGTAGTTCGCCCTCATTTAATTGAAAATATTATAATTGTTACGCGCATAAAGTAAATCTCTGTCCAAGCAATATGCCACCTACGCCTTCCGCTGCCTTGGAAGTATTTACGACATCATCCGATAAGAGTCGCCGATCCAAGTGAGTTTTAACGTGGCAACTTTAAAAGACTGACTGTTTTTCTCTGTTAAACAGGTTGAAAGTGTGTTGTGGCTATGTACATATCGTTTAAGTTCTGTGTTGTCATGGAATTATTGGTCGTCATGTAATATAATATTCTCGTTCTATTGTTGATGTACAATATTAATAGTTTAAAAACAGTTTTGTCATTCAATTTTAACAATAAAAAGTAATCAACAAAATCAGCTTCGAATTATCGACGGCAACGCTGTGACAATATTTAGTCACTTCGGTGCACTTCCGGTAAAAACGGAAGTAGAATTCATGGAGTAATGGTAGGTAAACAAAGTTGACTTTTTTTCCAACAGATGTTGACCGAATATCCGAATATTCGTTCGGAAGGATGACCGAATATTCGAATACCAAAATCGGTATTCGTTGCCATCCTAGATATTACAGAACAAATAAGGCAAAATGATGTCTTACTGAATGCTAGTATCATAGTATTATAACAGTATCGTGATATACATGAAAGCACGACATAACAAATTTCCAATTTTATTCACTTATTTCTTTCATCAAATAACACTGGTAAATATATGATCCTAATATATGTATTTACCTAAGCAAGGACAATATATGAAGACGTGAATTGACACTTATGACTTGTATAAAAGAATAAAGAGTAGGTGGGGTTAATTGATCAATTTACATTAGATCGTGAGCTTACAACGTGCCTATACTGTTGTCATGACAGTATCTGACCTAAACTTAGTTGGTTATTTTATGGTGTAGGAAACATTTAAGGAGTCAACGAAAAAACAGCACTATAGAGCTTCTCTTAGCTCGATTTCACATATGATTTGAACGATTTTAAATAACTTGACAAAAACGTTATCCGATATCAAACAAGCAAAACCCAGATACTTATTTCAAAGGTCAATGTCATTCGTTAAGGTCAAATGTTGAACAGACGCATTTTATTGTTTTCACGTGCATTAAACATTTCAATAGAACTTGCTACAGAAGAAAACTATATCAGACATTTGGGTTCATACTAAAATATACACATGGTTCAATCTCATGTTAAGAGGTCAAAGCTAAAACACGACATGTTAAAAATGTATTTTCGAAGCTGTTGGTACTCCTTTCGTAAAAGGCAATACCATGCCACAGAGCTACTCTAAATAAATGGGTGTGTCGCACACAAGGCCCAGACAGCTCAGTTTTCAGACAATTCCAAAACCTGAATATCAAAAATCAAATTAGTGTTCCTTTTTGCCAAAATAACAGTAAGATTTGTCTTTAATCTAAACTTCACGTATTTTAAATTCGCGAATCTTTAACAAAAAGGGCTCTTTTTAATCTGCGAAAAGACCGCTTTAAGTATGTTTATCTAGAAACTTGAACAGAAAAGGCAGCGCAATTTTTAAAAAATACGTAGTATTAATAATACTATGAAAGTGTCCTCGTGTTCTCGCTTTTCGTTCAACAACATTTCTTTACTTATTCACTGGAATGATACAGACACCACATTCTGGAGAACATTTGTTACTGTCCAATGCATATGATTCATCTCAGACTTTTAAGTTCAAATATACATACATATGTAATTGTATAGTTATTACTTTGTTCTAGAAAAATCCAAATATACATCAATATACAAAAGTCTGGTGCTTGTTGGCTCTTTTCAAATACATATACTGTTATGTATTAGTCGTACACTTACATATGTTTGTCTATAGTTGCAATAGGTCAATACTTTTCCATTGTGTGCATTCATTCCGATAGATTTAGAACATATCACCAGTTGTACCATTGAACAAGAAAGGAAACGGAGAGAACATTCGGTAAAAATGTTCAAAGAACGTGAAAGTAAACGGAAAATATAGAAAATATTCGATAACAGTTGACTTCGTTGATGACATCAGTGATTGAACATCAGGTACAATAAATGATCAATGTAATGAGTTAATAGGGTAATACTAAAATATTCTGCCATTACAATGACATCGAAATTGACTATGATCCCATGGAGGTATTTAATTGTCAGTTTTTGGCAATAAACCACCAAATCCAGAGTATGGGATTAAACATTTCTGACACAAAACTGTTGAAATGCAATGGGCATATATGAGGCGAATGCAGAAAAAAAACATTTTAGGATAACTTGAAAGTGATTGCCACAGCACGTGAGATGACGCGCAAATATCGTGTCAACTGTTCTGAAAGAGCAGACCACAATTTCCTTGTTTCGAATACTGGATTGTTTGACAAAACAAAATAACATATATTGACACTTGGATGTTATCCAGAACTACACTATGCTTTAATGGTTTGCTATGCTATTGATGAATAGGTTGAAACAGTTTCTTAGAGCACCAGTCATTTCTGGAAAAAAATAGGAAGTAGCCATGTATTAGAAAGTGTTGATGAAATAGGCATTCAAAGTGACAGAGATATCGTATCAGACGGGTTACTAACAAGAAACAGAGGATACGATGAAACAATAGCGTTGCATGGTTCATGCTTACACATCGATATTCAAAGCAATGAATCGGGTAATGTAAAAAACAAATTGACCGAAAGCAATCACGAAGATGACATCGATGCCGCGTAAACTGACTTTGAAAATTCAATATCAGAAGATAGTCAACCGACTGACGATGGACATGAGATTATGTATTCAGATCATGTCCCCATAACCATAACATAAAGTAAAGATGAAGATGACCTCAACGTACTGAATGAAGCATCCATTGACAGTGAATCAGTTGATGTCCGAACAATTTCGCCTGGAAGAAAACATCACAATGACAACGACACGGAACATGATAGATCAGGATCCAATATTCCCAACTTACCTGATCTTGTAATCGAAAAATATACAGATTACCATACTCAAATACCCTCTTATGAGGTACACACTGCAAAGGATGAGCAATGCATTTCAACGAGTTGTCAAGAACTACGGACTTATGTCTACTTGGTGTGCCACTTATTGTAAGTGTTGCTCGATTATGTCGCTCGTACGGCAGCCACATTGAATTATTATTGAATTTGTGACGCATTTTATACGATGCAGGTGGCAGGTGGTACCTCGTCTTGCTTGCTCTTTAGATGGCTGAAACTGGATTGTTTGAAATATTCGCGATGTTAATTGGAGGATCTAGATATCGATGGCTTTCAGAAATGAAATGTAACAAACCGAAACCTTACTAAGAGCAGCAAGTAGGAAAAATTAATAATTTTTTAATGTCGTTGTCTCCATAAAAAGAAGAAACTAAACGTTAACAGATATAATTTGATATTTTGTTCCAATTTAAACAAGTTAACAACAAACAATTCTAAAAAATGTAAACAAATAAGAAAATAAATAAATCAAATAAACATCCGACCAATGGTTTTCGACCTTGACGTGGTTGGCAGGCTTAAATCTAACATAAAGCAAAGATATCCTAAACGTTTGCATGAGTAACGCAAGATTAAACAAGAAGCAAGTTTGAAAACTTTTAAAATAAATTTTAATTTTCTTTTAACATTGATTACATGCGTGTAAAGTTTGGCCAACTGGTAAGTCAATTAACGTGTGCTGAGTTTATTGCAAAACGCGCTTATTGCTAAACGGGTTGGTATACACATGTCAAATTGCAATAAGACAAACCGGCCCGTTTGCAATAACATTCTTGCAAAACGTGTTTATTGCCAAACGGGCTGTTTTAAAATTATCAAATTCCAATAGGACATTGACATATGGATTGCTATAAAATTATTGATTTATGTGGTTATCTTCACTTTAGCATGAAATTGGTTGAATCCTTTTTTATACCGATTCTGTGTTGTTTTATCACATTTACTCATGAACTTGATCACTTTGATTGTATTTGTTGGTCGAATCTAACATGTCTGTCTCATTTTGAACAAAATCCTTATATACGACGTTTAAGACTTTCTTTGCAAAGTTTCCAATCAATTGGTATCACTAAGTGAATGTGTGATGAGTTTATTGCAAAAACGGGTTGTTATAAAATGCAAATCGCAATAAAACACTGCAACTCGTTTTGCAATAAATTATTGCATATCTGGGTTTTCTCCACGTAATTTCAAAATTTGTTTAAAGCACTTTTTATGTGCACAATGTGATGTTATGTCATATCTACCTTACAGACGATATTCAAATCAATTTGAAATAATAATTATTATTTGATGATTTTTATTTCGAAACGAATTGTTACCAAAAGATCATATTACAATAAGACACTTTAACACGTTTCTTTTAAATAAATTATTGCATTTCTGCGTTATCTTCACTTAGGTACTAAACTGGTTTAAATCACTTTCTTTATACATTTTGTGTTGTTGTATCATATTTAATCTCGAAATTTATCACATTCAAAGATTTCTAATTTTTAGGCAGTACTCACAAGTTTGTCTTCATTAGTAAATAATATTTCTTTTATACGACATTTCACTTTTCGGTTTCAGTCCAAATGAATTCATAAATCCGTGTGTGATGACTTAATTTGCAAAAACGGGTTCATTACGAAACGGGTTGTTAGACAAATGTCAAATTGCAATAAGACACTCCAACACGTTATGCAATACAATTATTGCAAAATAGGTTGATGTAAAACGGGTTGTTATAAAATACTCAAATTGCAATACAACACTTCAATCCGTTTTGCAATAAAATTACCGTAATTACTCTAAGTTTTCGGACTCTTTAATTTTTCGGACGCCCCCTTTTGGGCCAAAATAATTATTTCGTGACTCAAAATGTTTTGACATACGGGTTTTCGTCATTATTTATGACTCTTAATGTTATTTAAATATTATATTTGAACATTTTTTTAAGTTTCCAATCCGTTGGGATAATTTTATGCGTATGTTATGAATTTATTGCAAAAAGGGTTTATTGCAAAAAGTGTTGTTTTAAAAATGTCAAATTCCAATTCGAACACTTCAACACGTTTTGCAATAAACTTATTGCAAAACGGGTTTATTGCAAAACGATTTGAAATAAAAATATTAAATAGCAAATAAAACACAAACTGTTCTGCAATTTAATATTGCATTTCTGTGTTGTATTCACTTAAGTATTAAATTGGTTCAAAATCAATTTATATAACCATTATGTCTTGTGTTATAACATTTACCTCATGAAAATGGAACATTTATAATGTCTTTCAATTTAAAGTCAAATCTTACACATCTGTCTTGTTTTAACAAACAATCCTTAAATACGACATCCAATACTTCCTGTTCAAAGTTGCTATTCATTTGGAAGTAATAAGTTCATTTGTGATGAGTTAATTGCAAAACAATTTTATTGCAAAACGGGTTGTTATAAAAATGCACATTGCAATGAGACATTGCAACACGGTTTGCAATAAAATTATGGCATTCCTGGGTTATATTCAGTTATTCCCAAACTGGTAATAATCACTTAATAATAATGGTTTATTCAAGATACATAAGACATTACAGTCCATGAGTACACATGTATGTTGAATATATTTATACAAACAAAATGCATGCAAGTGGACATCAATAAATACAAGTTCATGACATGATTGATCATATTTAAACTATATTATGTTCTTTACATACATTGTTAAAAGGATACATGTATTTCAACATAATGTTAACATAAATAGCGCTATTGACATCGAGAAGTCAACTTTTCTGACATGTAACTTACTCAAAATAATATTTATAGACATTTCTTTGAATAAATGCTTTATGAACATAATTTGCTAAATTTCTGTTAATTGTCTGGTTATCAGATTGCATTAACTCTATAAATTTTGGAATATTTGGTCTTTTCCAGTAATATTGCTTTATGTATTTTTTTCTAATATCATTGTATAAGGAACATTCAAACAAAAAATAAAATTCATCCTCCAAGACATCGCAATGTTGACATTTACTTTCCTGGACTGGTATAGATTCTGGTTTATGCCATCTGCCTGACTCTATTTCTAATCTATGAGAGGATACTCTTAGTCGGCACAGACTTAACCTTATCTTATCAATAGTAACATCATTTAAATATAATATAATAATATAAACATTATGTGTTGCTTGATCACATTTATCTTGTAGACGACAGTTTAAACGTCCTTTATACAGTTTCAAATCAATGTGCAACAATAAGTGTATATCATAACTTTAGTACTAAATTGGTTGAAATCACTTTCGATACAATTCTGTGTTGTTTTATCATATTTTATCTCGTAATTTCATCACCTTTCATGTCTGTTAATTTTAAGTCGAAACTCTATGTTTTGTCTATTTTCTGATATAGTATTATTTGAATACCGCATAGGAAACTTTATATTAATGTTTCCAATCCCTTTGAATTAATTTAAACATATGTAATGACTTTATTGCAAAACGGATTTGATGCGAAACGGGTAGTTAGAAAATTTTTAAATTTAAATGAGACACTGCAACCCGTTTTTCTATAAAATTATTGTAAAACGGGTTTATTGCAAAACGGGTTTTTATTAAAATATCAAATCACAATACGAAATCGCAACCCGTTTTGCAATAAAATTATTACATTTCTGGCTTTTCTTCACTTCAGTAGGAACTTGGTTGAAATCACTTGCCAAAACTTGTAGTGTTGTATAATATGTATAATGAACTCGATCACGTTTGATGTCGTTTTTGGTTGTCTACACTTATACTAATGTTTTACATTGAAAAAAGAAAATGCATAAATAAGGCATCTTTTAGACTTTGTTTTCACAGTTTCCAATAAATGTGAATCAATTAAAATATGTCTGATGTGTATATTGCAAGACGGGTTTATTCCAAAACGTTTGTTATAAATATTATTTATTATTGTTATATATTGCAATAAGACACTTCAACCCGTTTTGCAATAAATTTGTTGCAAAACGGGTTTATTGCAAAACGGGTTGTAACAAAACTTTGTTTCATTTTAATAGTTAATTTTCACGAAATCGTAAACCAAAACATCTGCTTGCTGTTAATATCGTATCTATTTACCTATATTGCGTTTCAGCAAAAGTCGTTCTCATTTATTTCTGCAAATATTTTAGGAATGTGCAAACACGTCATTAAAAAACGCTTTTGTTTGTTTACGCATTATTTTAACATACCTCGAGTTTTATATATATCACAAAAATAAAGAACATGTCGTTTAGGAAAACAAACCAAATTTCAAACGCACAATGAAAAAACACACATGAAAACATACAGAAATCCCAACCGAGGACAAGTAAAATGCTTAGCTGATGATCCCATTTGAAATAACTTTTAGGCGAAAGGTTATGGTATTGCATTATGTTGTTTGTAACAGACTTAAGTGGATGCTAAGATGAATCGTTCACAAAATAACGTTTCTAGAGTTTTATTGTTCTGATATTGTGTGCAACTATGAATTTTTCAATATGGTATGTATTTTTTATTAGTTAGAAACAGACACCATGGACTGAACATGCGATTTTAAAGCATGTTACTTGTGACTTTGTAGCCACTCACCTATGATGATCCTGCCGAGGAGCTGAATCATCAAGAGAATCGAATTCATCACAACAGTATAGCACATGCAAGCTATTGGGACACGCATATACTTAATAAGACAGTTTTAACATACAAAACACAGCACCAAAATACTTACTATGGAATGTGTTTGGAAAACCAAACCAATCTGGCGTTCAAACAAAATTAAAACTTTTGAAACCACAACCATAACAACAATAGTTAAAGAAATAAAATGACCTCAATGATTAAAATGGTCAGCATAGTTTGTACCTTCTTAATAGGTTGGGTAACTCTAAAATATAATATAGAAATATAATACAACTATTGATGGGACATCTTGTATCGTTTTACTCACACACAAATATTTTAATTATACGTTTAAAACATTGATAGCATGTAAGATTAAGTGTATGTACAACATTCTCCGATGGCGATGGTACACCAAGTTATGGTTTAATGTTTGGGTGTTTAAATATCGAGTAAAGTCATTGTTTCAAAATACAACATATTGCATTAGGCCATTCCAAATTGATTTGTTGGTCTACTTTTTTTTAAGTTGAAGAGGCGAGCGAATTTTTTTTTTAAACAGGAAAATTCTCGAGCGAGCGAAAAGCGAAGAATAACAAAATCAAAGTACTGACAGTACTGGTGTGACGATGCTTTTGAAGAGGATGGATATAAAATCACAGGGGTTTCGCTGTCGATCGCCATTGGCGCCAAATGGCGCTAAATGTTTAAAAGTGGCATCTATTTTTTACAAGTGGCGAATTTTAAACAAGAAATATCTTTAAAAAAGATATACGGCGTTGATTGTGGTCGATGTTTATGAACGATCAAAAGTTATCTCCATGAGATAAAAAGTAGCGGATGCCTTTTTTCTGCCCAGTTCTTAGCTACATCATAAGCAAATCAATTACGGGGTGTTGCGCCAGATTTCGTGGCTTATTTTGCTTTATGTGATATTATTGCTCAGATATCTATATTTACAGAATAGAAAAACACAACATGAAAATAAATGAGTGCATATAGGTCAGCCGGCAATACTCGAATCTTATTTAATTGAATAATTATAGTATAGTGAATTATTGTGCTCATGCTTAATAAACTGGTCTAAATGGATAAAAATTTCTAATTTATTTTATCAAAATTGGTCCTTATCATGCAAATGTTGAAACCATATTAAAAATCGATGATTGACATACCACAATAATATCGCCGAATATCTTTATTTAGTATCTTTCTGATCAAAACAGACTTCAAGTGCACAAAGTTTACGAGACGGCGTTTATATAAAGATTTCTGCAACTGACCGCAAACTGACCTTGATACCTTGCGGATTGAATGCAATGCATTACAGTCACTACGTTATTGTCAGTAAGACCGGTGTAACACAATGATCGCAACCCCTTCTGCGAACTCCGGTGATGAACTGTATATAAACTCTGACTTTCACAAATGGCCGCTTTTGCGCTGGTAATTCTCTGAAAATAAAAGGTGAACGCACAAACTGTATTTATTTGGAAAATTAATTGTAAAACTGTTCTATCTATTGAGCCTTTTCATTAGAGATAAAATTGTTTCATGCAGTAAAACAGTGTTACAAAGACGCGGATATGTTTCCAATGTTCTGGTGTTATACTCAAATCAGCCAATGGAATAAATGAAGTGTATTCATTCGTACCTAGCCGCGGGAAATTTTATTTGAGTATTATTGGACACTTACAAAGGTCAAGTCAGGGTGAAAAGCTGGCTTAATACAGCTTACGCCGAAAAAATCGGTAAAATCCTATCCGAAAATGTATACTGCGAATTGAAAGCACGCGACCGAGCATTAGAGGCCAGCGTCTGTCAGTTGTAAATATTGATTTACGACGATGTAAAATACCTACAGTGCTGAGTATAAATTGAAATCACTGAAGCGTGTAAGTGTTACAAACGGTGTTTTTACTTCTATTGTCAAGTCTTATGGGGGTTATTATCGGATTAACGGCGCCTTTATGATATTGAACAATAAATTAAGTAACACGGGGACAAACTGTCACGACGATCAATAATTATAATGATTATTAGGGCCTCTATTTCTTTAAGCAAAAGCATGGGGCTGGCAAAAGCATTTAATTTCTCAACAAAAACAAATAAATACTTGTTTTAACAGGTATTTGAGAGCATTTCTGTTTAATAGTTTCATTATTTTACTGTTCTTGGAAGGATATAATTTGATTAAGAACAATTTCTGAAATAAAAAGTATATCGTTCACTCGATGTACTTTATTTCGGATATGTTAGAATTCGGACATTTAAAGATAGGGACATGTATGTGTTGGTTTGTTGTTGATAGTTTGTAAAACTATTTTTTATGTTATTTCAGGCAACTTGAATGGATGGTGGCAATTATCTGGGCCTTTCTGTCAGGTAATAGGCGTGAAAAACATTCATTTAATTGAACCTGGAAATCATCAACCACTAAAAGAAAACGTGTTAACAACAGAAGCAGATGTATATTATGTCCAAATGACCAAATATAACTGTTTAACAATTTGAAGTGAGATAATTTATTTTCTGATGTTTTATGTTTCTTTTTTTCTTTCAAATGATGTACATTGGTGTGATTCTATGTTTAAATCAATTTAAGTTTATCTACATCACCACAATTGTGTTTGTAGGTACGAAAATTTTGGGTACGAAAAAAAATGGGTACGAACATTGTGGGTACAAAATTATGCCAAAAAAATGGGTACGAAAAAAAATTTGGTTACGAAAAAAAATTGTTTCGAAAAAAAATTGGGTACGAAAAAACAATGGGTACGATAAAATAGGGTACGAAAAAAACGACTTGAAAACGTGAGTTCGCCCATGAACACATGGTAAGGTTAACTAAATCTACGCGATATGACCTTATATGTGTTTAAAAAAAGAAAACAATATCCAACAAACGAATGAATTATCATACGTAGTGTGTGCACTTTTGTGGCTCTGTAATTTCTGTTTGAAAAGTTTATTAAATATGCAAAATGAGAGAGCACGCATAAGGGCAAGTTTCGTAGATGTCGCACGGCTTTTATGCGGTTTATATACCATACTCGCTATAACGTTTACAAATGACAGTTTCGAAATAATTCGTTTTCTTTACACTTATGATCACGTCGAACGTGCATTATACACGTTTTCATTCGCAATTTAAGAACAGAAAAACGGCAAATGTCAAATACAATACAGAAAATGCATAGTTGTTTCATTGATCTATAAACATTTAATGAATTGAATATAACTGATTTAAAATTAACGTTTTCAAAATATTATTGAATCTTTTTCGAAGAATATGCTATGCTATTTATAGATGAGCTTCCTTTACCTTTATCAATGATAATCAGCGAGGTATGCCAATTAGAAAAATAACTGCGAAAACATATTGCGCAAAACAGTACGTCAACTTCTTCATGGTTTTTCTCTGAAATGACGTCAGCGCCAAATGGGTCAAACTCGCTTGTATAATTATAATTAATAAAAGAAATAGCCAACAACAACTTATTTAGCATTTCCCGGGTACGGTAGAAAAATCGAGCTATCTCAATCAGACTCGCTTGGTCTTTTACATAGGTCGCGATTGTGAAGAATTTTTTCATGGTATGATAACGTAGACGAGCCGCTTTGCAGCATCGTCAAAAATCACATTTCGATAGAAAAATATTGCATTATCAAGAGATACATGTTACGCCTGCTATATTTTACATTCAAATCAATTCTTATACAAAGAATATATATATAGACCTCATATTTATAGGAGTAAATTGCATATGACCTTTGACCACGAAATATACATGTAACCATATCATTGAAGTGAGAGACACATGTCTACTTACTGCTGCTTATATTTGTTTGAAGTTTTAAACAGTGAAAGCTGTGAAAAGGTATATCATGTTGCAAGCTGTAAAAAGGTATACCATGTTGCAATAGCACTTGAAGAGGGACACTCATCAAAATTATAATGACAGACAGTCGGACAAAGGCCATGCATAATAATCTTTGTCGCTACCTTTAATATTTTAAAAGGGGTATATCGATGGCTAGTACGGTATTGTATTTTTTCTGAAATAAATTTATACATTACAAAGAACTTATTTGATGTTTCTGAAATACACGGACCTAGCTGTTAAACATGTTCCGTCAACGATGTATTTAAAAAAATTATAAAACATTGTCCCTGTGAAACTTTTAGAACCAGCATTTAATGATGTTTTTCCATTTTGAGAAAATAGGTGCGGCAAATCCGACGACCAACAGATCAATTTTGAGTGGCCAAATACATTCGTTTATGACAAATATTGTTTTTCCAGGGACTCCCCCTAATTTTGTTCATCTTAGTCATCATCAATCGGTTTTAAATCTGTACTTGCACAATTTGATTGTTTAATATATAAAACGTGTTTCTCCAAGGACTCTCCTTAATATCGAGTTAGTGAGCTGTGACATAAATGTGTCTGCATCCGAATGTTTACCTGCGTAAAAATTGATGCATATTCAACCAAGCTTAAACTTGATAAACTTGATAAAATTAAAGCTATGAGACCACGTCTTTAATTAAAGCAATATATATGAGAGAAATCGTCAAGATTGCATTTAAATTATATAGCTCTGGTCTTGTATCACTATACTTATTAAATGACGTCATAGTATGTGTTTTACTTTAGAAGTCATTTAAAGTTTCACGTCATGGATACAAGGTATTTATCGTATTGAATATTAAGTACGACATAGTTTGTTTGCAAGTCGCGTAACCCACTAAAGGTAGATTATTAACTAAAGGTTCGCGCACACATGTCGTGCATCTCTCTCACTCTGCTTCTCTCCTCTGTGTCTGTCTCTGTCAGTGTCTGTCTGTCTGTCCGGACATACCAGAGCTACAATAGGGGGTTCTTTTTGTCCGGTTTTCTGTACAACATGACACAATGAGGTTAATTCCCCCAAAAAAAACGCTCTTTCGGGGTTTCAAAATATACTTGTGGGGTTAAACAACGTTCAAAGAAACATCAAAGGAATAACCGCATAAGGTACCTCTCGTTAGAACGTTCGTCCGTTCGGGATTGAACACTTGAGGGAGTCCAGTGCAAGTGTTCAGGACATTATGTGTTTGTTTTCTACGTAAGGGTATCATTTACTCCACAATTATTTCATACAGTAACCAAATAGTAAGTATGAAAAGTCTCAGTTCAAGGAACAAGCATGCAAAGCGCATATATCAGCTGTAATAGTGAGCTTTTAAGTTTATAACTGAATTACACTCCTGTCATATCCTGACATCTTTGGCACTGCACCGGGTCATATCATTTTTTCCATCAACATGTTGAATGTAAAGTCGAATTTCTCCACCAATACGATTTTTTTTAAAGAAACCCTGGCGGATATGTTACTCGGGGACATTGGTTGATATCATTTTCGGCGCAAAAACTTTGTCACTGGCATGCCTTTAAAGACATTGGTTAATAAAGTGCTAAATAGGAGACAAATCCCTGCATCGTCGACTTCAAATAGCCATATTTCAATAAATCCTGAATAATAATAGCCAGGATTTTTCTAACCTACATGATAATATCTCCTTTGCATATACCAAACTATATTTTAATTCAAAAATGCTTTTAAACAATCATAGAACTGGATTTACTTAGCCTACCGAAATTCAGCAAAATTTATCGGAAACTTTTCCAAGCACGTCCAACTTTTCACATCATATCGGGTTTCCGGGTGTGTGTTAGACTGCATTTAAGATTTAAGGTTAACCAATCGCGAGAAAAAATCAGCATTTTCAAAGCTTAAACAATGTACTGTTTTCTGTACTCTTCAATATGTATCAGGTACCGTAAGCTAAGTGAACAAACCAATAAGTACACTTATCAACTATGTAAGAATTAAATTAAATAAAGCTTAATTGAAACATAATTTTTGTGATGTTACGTATACTAATTCGGTAACTTTAAACAAAGGAAGTTATCATTTTAAGTCCCCAATATTTAAATACAAACTGCAATTAATTTGATACTCAGTGCAAGTGATTTTGTTCCAAATAATTATTTTATGTCTATTTTACTCATTTCATATTTCAAATATAGATTATATCTTGCAAAATGCAGTGTTGCAAAATGCACACCTTTTTTGCTTCAAGCTTTATACAGCCGGGATTCGATCATACATTTCGTGAAATTATGTACAAAAGCATGAAACTGTATTCACCCGGGATTCGACAATAAAACTTTTGACAACATATTTTAAAAATCATGTGTTCGTTTCGTTGTTTTGCTTCGTTGCACCCTACTTCGGTCCATGTGAATTACCGTGTCGCTAATGTAGACTAACCACAATAGTTATATCATCCCGATAAACTAATGAGTTCTGCGATTCAATGCGTAGACATCATAACCAGACAGATCCTTTAAAAGCCCCATTAACACTAAAAATCCATGAATATTTCGTTAATTATTTGTTAAAATAAAGTTAACCCATACAAAATCAGTGTTCCGTATATAATAGCCATAATGTCAACGCTAGATGCGGTCATGTAACAATGTGTCTTGTTAAATCTATGTTACCAGACCACATTTAGCGTTCACATTTTTGGCTATTGCTTTAGGGAACAATGATTTTGTATGGGTTAACTTTATTTAACGAAATATTTTACAACATATTCGTTGATTTTGAGCGTAAATGGGGCTTTAAATAATGTATTGTACCAAGTTTCTGACTACAACGAGCATGGTGTCCATTACTTATTTCGTAACGAGTGGCCGCTTTGGTTTGCTTTGAGTTTTTGAAGATTTTCTTTCATTAAAGGGACTGTCAACCACGATTGCTGAAAAAAGAAAAGTTCTAAAATACCGTATTTTTTTTACAATTATTTGTTTATATTGATTAAATAATCACGACTGGTATATTACATTTCTTGAAAAAAGTTGTTAAGTTTTCATATTTTTAGTATATTCGGTTATAAATTTTACTGGGTATTTCTACCAGGTAATTACCAGTTAACTATAAATAACGCAAGTAGATTGATCATCATCGTCACGTAGTAAACCCAGGATTGCAAATTGTGCATGCGTAGTGCACTGTTCATATTTAATATATAAAATGATCAATTTACTTAAAAAATACGGTATTTTAGAGCTTTTCTTTTTCAGCAATCGCGGTTGACAGTCCCTTTAACAAATTTCAATGGTTAGGTTAAAACGAAGTAACCATCGTTTATACGAATACACTTATCTTGCGGTAATATAACCATGTAAATAACTGCGCTAATCAAGTTACTAAAGTTAATATTAACCACTGTTTGTACAATTGACCGCTGAGGTTTAAAAACCTGTTAAAACACAAATTTTTAATGTTTATCAATATACGTAAATGTTTTACATAAATTTACTTTTATTTTCGACTGATCTTCCGAAAATAGTTTGTACATATTGCATAACTATGAATTGATAGTAAATCGAGGATTGGTCCCTCTCCTTATACCATCCGTCTGCCAATTATCATCTCGTCCGTTGATGGAAGCTGTTATCAAAGCAATGACTTATCATGGAAACCAAAACTGCGACTTTGTACATGTACTTATAACTTTTTTGGAAGTATCTTTGCATAAAAAAGAATATTCGAATATGAATTTTGGATTCGAATATTCGGCAATTTTTCGAATATTCTAATATCCGGATATTCGGTCCCATTCCTAATATCACTGCTCCGGCATGTTCCGAGACATTAGAAGCGAGTGATGAGAGTTAAGTAGATACCAGCAGCTAAATCGACCTCTGTCGGGATCGTTTGCGGTCTATGGTGAGTTAATTGATTGATGGAAGTGATGACAGCGATACTTATGACGAAGACAAGAATATCGATAGTCCGCAAATTCCAGCAAATGAAAGCCATTTCCAAGACGCAAAGAACGCTGACGTACATGAACTTGGTGATTGTGACCTCGATATGACAGCTCTTAATAGTAAAATGAAAGGATGCGGTTGTGCAATGCAGTGTAAAAAGAAATTCAAACCAGTTGCTATATACCGGTCCATATTAGACCGCGCAAAAACACTAAGGACTAAAAGGAAATGATCCTAATGGGATTGTTAGGTCATTATTTGCATACGTCTTCTAGCACGGATAGAGGAGATAATAGCTCCTGTGTACGTGCACACTTTACAGTTTATGGAGTTTAAGTTTGTTATTCGACATTTTAGATTATTTGTTACGTAACGTGTTGTTCTCTATGAAATGATACAGGCCGTAGCTCAAGGGGATTGTGCGCCTAAAACACAGAGGTCGATGACCTAAGCATGCACTGTCCTTTGATGACGTTAATCAGGTAGTTCAGGTCTTCATTAACACATCTGAAAATATTGGTCTGCCAAACCAAGCAGCCCTAATGGGAAACGACAACACGCCAATCGTCTACCGTCAAGTGTTACAAACTTGAAATTACATGCGCACTACAGTTCTTCTTGTGCAGATTAAAATGTAAGGAGCGTTAAAATGTCCGCTTTTAAATGCATCTGGTTGCACTTTATTCCGCGCATAAGAAATGCCAAACCAAGACGAGGCGTTTGTGGCATGTGTTAGCGACTTTGCAAGGTCAATGTCGGCGCTGTAACAGAAGAAGAGAAATTACACGCAATCAGCGCAATAGAAACCCACATCATTGCAGCGCAAAAGGTTGATATAATAGTCACGAATTGATAAATGTTTAGCCTACAAATATAAGTAATAAGTTAATGTATTACTTCAATCTTTTGCATGTTCAGTTACATGCTAGTGACCAAAAACCAATACGGTAATTAGTATTAGTTAAGGTGTACTTAAAGCGAGATAATACGATTTTGTCAAATATTTATATAAAATGTGAACAAACTTATTAAACATATATTTCAATATAAACTAAACTTAAGGTTAAGAAGAACATGTGTCGAAAAATGCGAAATAAGCCAGATATTTAATTCTGAAATCGAAAATGTCTGTACAGACGAATTCGCCAGCCTGTAAATCATGCATGTTCGATGTGAATCTAAATTTAGTTTAACGGTTCATTTTAAATGCCTGTAACGATATCTATTTATACGACACACGAACAATAACTAAAAACACGAATGCTTCGGTTATTGTAGGAAAATTTGTACGAAATATCTTCGTTACAATCGGCTCGGGGCGCTAATTTGTCTTTGCTGCATTTTATGAAATTCGTTTATTTTATGAAATTGATTTATAAATTTTTGAAGTGTTTTTAAAGGGAAATTTGTATTGAAATTATAACTCATAGCTGAGGAAACCGTTTGTGGATTGAACTGAATACTTTTTTTACAGAGGAATTTCGTAAACTTAGGATTTAATTAAAATTTCTTAGCATTGCCTCTCCCGCCTCGTGACAATTTCTATTGTGTACAATTGACGCCATATTTGATTGTATTCATTCTTAGTGAACATGCATTGGATAATTGTTTTAAGTGTTTTTATAATGATTTTAAACAAATGTGTAAAAAAGCAGGATGATTTTAACCGTGCAGGATTATGTTGTGATAGCTGTGATACTTAAGTGAATTTTTAACTCGTGAACTTAGTCAACGGTCGGTCTTCTCGTCGCTCACAAAACCTTGGATTAATCTGTGGAATATTCAAGCTAAGTATAACTTATCATACTTTCATAAACGTAAACATTCAAATACTAACAGTCTGTTGTTGTTGGCTGGTGACAGTGAGAGCAACCCTGGACCGCGTTCAGGCTTTGGTATGTGTAGCAAGTTTGTTACGAAACAGGAAAAGGCGGTGCAATCTGACGATTGTGATCACTGGAATCACATAGACTGTGTCGATATTGATGTCGATCACTATATACTTTTGCAAAACTCGGAAGAAAAATGGTTTTGCTCAAATTGTGTTTCGCCGTGCGGTATTTGCACTAAGTACGTCACAAAGACAGATCCAGTCATTGAATGTGACTCGTGCACGATATGGATACATACCATTTGCGCAGTAGTATCGCCCGAGGAAAATATGATTGTGCAAGCCACAACCTGTACTTGGTAGTGCCCAAAGTGTGACTCAGATAACAGTTCATCATCCTTTTCTAGCGTAGCGTCAGATTTTGAAACCAGAAACCAGTTTGAAGTTTTATTTGATTCTTATATACATATTAAACAGCAAAAAGCTTCAATAAACAGGAGTAAACTCGTTATCATGTCAATGAATATAAACAGTGTTAGGGGTAAGAAACTTGAATTACAAACTTTCTCAGCAGCTGCAAACCCGGACGTGGTCGCATTACAGGAAACCAAGTTGGATAATAGTAATAAATCGAATGAAATTATACCAGACAGTTTAGAATATGACATATATAGAAAGGACATATTAAATTTAAATGGTGATGGTACGATGCTTCTTATCAAATCTAATTTACGTTAATTTCTCTTAAATTCGATCGAAAATTAATCGGAATCAGTATGGGCTAAATTGACTTTAAAAGGGAAAGATCACGTTTCGGCAGTTGGTATAGGCAGCCGGATGCCCCAGTAGATCATCTTGTCTTATTAAAAGATCAGTTATGTAATATTAAAATTTATGTAAAAGAAAAATGTCACACCATGTATACACGTATTCGGTGATTTAAAATTTAGAAAAATAAACTGGAAAAATAAACTTAATAAATTTACTATATCATGCCTATCGGAATGCGAAGGTCAATCCCGTATTGATATTCTAGACGAACATAGTGCTGAACAACTCGTGAACGTTCCCACGAGGGATGAAAACATTCTGGATTTGTTAATTACAACCCTACGCGGTCAATTTGAAAATGTATACTCGCCAGACAAGTTAAGCGATCATGATGCTATCGCTGGTACGTTGAAGTATGACATCCCGTACAAAAAACGTTCTTATTTCCAAAATTTCTAAAGAAGATTATGCACAAAACTTATATTATGAAAAGTATATATCACAGCAATCCAACTATGTTATTTTGAATTCATCAACTTTTCTGTACTAGATTATACGTGTTTTTTTGTTAAACTTCGATAAACTTGGGAGTTTGCAATACAAATTTCACGCGTGTCTGCTTATTATTTATTTGAAGTCGAGCGTTCTTTTCTAAAAACGAAATCGACTATTTAAAATAAATTCAATATAACAAATCACAATAATTAAATACCCGCATACGAATTGTGTATGCCCCCACAAACGAAGTTTAGATGGTTATATAGGAGTGAGCTTGTTTGTCGGTTGTAGGTCTGTCTGTCGGTTGTTGGTCCGTATTAAGTGTCCGCTCTCTAATTCAAGTGGTTTTGATCCGATCTTAACCAAACTTGGTCTGATGTTGTATCTTGATGATGTCTAGGTCAAGTTCGAATATGGTCATGCCGGGTCAAAAACTAGGTCACGGGTGCACTTAGTGCGTTTTAAACATTGAGCATGGTGTCCGCTAATTCAATTAGTTTTCAACCGAGCTTCACCAAAATTCGCCAGAAGTTGTATCTAGATGATGTCAAGGCAAAGTTCGGACATGGGCCATGCCCGGTCAAAAACTAAGTCACGGGGTCACTTAGTGCGTTTTAAACATAGAGCATGGTGTCCGCTGTTTTTGTGAAGACAACATGCAAAATATTCTGTGTCAATGCGGCATGTGGGGATATTCGTCACGTCTGTGACAAAGCTCTAGTTTTTATCAGTAAGCTATACGCAATAAACCATAAAATTTAAATCTCTCGGATATTGGTAGTTTATTTTTATGAAAATGTATATGCAACAAGATAAACGTCAAAAGTTCAACTGCCACTTTAATATGTTTCCGCATAACCAAGATGCGTGATCACCAACAAAGACACATAAGTCCAAATGAACATTGAGCACTAGTATGCCCGTTTTTGTAACAAGAAAGTTGTCATTAACGTTTGCTTGCAACAGCACTATTTCTTTGTACCTAACACAGCTATCACAATAAAACTGAACAAAGTTGCTCAGGTTCCATATAAACAGTCACTAACCAAGCATAACCTATAAATGTAGAAAACATTTGAGGACAATAGAGCAATTGCGTACCAAATCTTCTTTCTCTGTATATATACTGCTTACGATATTTTATAAAATCTAACAGCGTTTATTTGTATCATTATTTGGATCATTTGCTAGAAACAACTCCATATTTCTATCCATTTCCAATGTATTTCATTAAAGATCAACGCATGCCTTTCTGGTTATTGATGTATACGATTTCAAGTTAGCAAAACAATACCTATTTGGTCTGTAAAAAAGGTGAGAGTTTGCGTTTGTATGTGAAGAATTTACGTTTTCATAAACTTGATAAACTTGGGGCACGGCAAACGTGCATGGTGACTGACGCTGGGTTGTATTTTAGGCCATTTGGGTGTTGATCAATGGCAGTGTTGCTGAAGTAGATAATCTGATTATCCTCACAAACTTTCGTTATAATAGTATTATGCTGAAATATTGTGCTTATGAAACTTGAATGCAGATCTAAAAGATTATTGCATCTGGTGCAAATCGAGTAATTGTAACCAAAGTAAGTAAATAATATTGCGTAATGAATTGAGTATAAATATGGGTTCTTTGCTGTAATTTAGCAGACATGCAAACCTAGCTATTTTGCAAGTCGGGTTGTATCTTGTCCTAAAAATAGAAACACGGTTTCCACTCAATAACTTGAGTAAAGACTTGGTATTTCGCTGACATGTTATGTGTAGGAAACATACACGTCGACCAATTAGGTCAATAACATTGTCAAAACGTATTCCGTGAAATAAAACATGTATACGTCCGTAATACTAGATACATTGCTTAAAATAGTTAAGGATACGTATGTGAATGCTGAGGCACGTGTTTAATCATTTTAAACTTATAAAGCTGTTTAAGTTATGCGGTTAGACGGAGGCAATGGGAGACCATGAACTTAACATAACGGGTTTGAATACAGTTAATACTGTGATACTGTCTAATTTAACAAGTTCATGCAATATTGTAGAATATACATCATATCTAGCATATTTCGCCTAATTAGCAGCCTATTATGATAATTAAAAAATTCAGCATGTTAATTAAAAGGGTTTAATCCATTTTTGCATATTACGCCTTTAAACTCGCTATTAAGCATTTCTAGCAAGTTTAATAAGTATGATAAAACATATGTCTATTTAGCACATTAAATCTACAGATATTATTTAAAATTTTCGGACACTATGTTTGGCCAAAAAAAGTATTTTTTGGCTACTTATATTGTTGACATCAAAAGTTCCACCATGTTTAAAGACTCCACATTTTCATTCATCTTACCAGTAGTTGAGTGTATCCCGTGACCTATCACACTGGTGTGTTTACAATCAAATATTAACAGTAATAAAACCTGACAGATGAATACCAGATGTAAGTGTACCGTAACGTTGGCTTTAATACGGCTAAAAGGCATCTATATTTGATACGGGTTATGATTTCTCCCGATAACGCTGTTCATTTAAATAATTAAAGAATCATACCACAGTATATTAATGTTAATCTATCTTAGTCTGTGGTTAAACACTGGACTGTGTGTCTGTTAAAAAACGTCAAACATATTTAAATAGATGAAATAGGTAAATTGTCACGGTTCTCTTAACTTTCGAAAATTTTCTTTTTGTATAGTTTTGTGTGTCTAAATTTTCGTACATGATATTTTTAAAAATAGTTTTTACATGTTCAAAAGGTTAACAGTCATTACAGTATTTAACAGTTAAATTAAAACGCTTAATTCGAGCGCCTGTGGCGACTTTAGACGGCACATGACAATATCCACGTGGTTTCTTTTTGTGTTCTTCAAAAGCAGTATTTCCTCGTCCGGGGAACCTCTTCTTTAGGAATTATTGCAACTGAAAAAAAATGGGATTTTATGTTGAAAAGTGTATATAAAAAGCTCAATTGGATCAACATTTATGTACAAGTGGCGAAATAGAACGCACGTGTTTATATTGGGCTGTTTATGTCTTCTACAAGCTCTTGTTTGTCAATAGTCCGGGAAAAGTCTTGTTTGAGACCTTAGGCCACTGGAATATAGGCACTTAACATATAGAAAATCTATTAAAAAATCACGCTTCACTGGATAAATAGTTTCATACTCGGGATAAATGGTTACATGTATGTGAGTTATTGACAAACATAAAATTATCTAAATTTGTAAATGTGCTTATCGAGCTAACCAGAGGAAATCGGCTTGAACATTCAGAACATTTCATATGATTTAATGGGACATGCATCGTTAACTGTAAATGGGCGTAATCGGCTAAATGGGGCTTCTGTTTATTAGTCTTATTTATGCAATGCATTGATTTATTTGTCTATTCCTTTCAATATTTTAATAAAGACGCCTCATACTTGCTTTTTTTGGTACTGTTTTTTCAGTTTTTCTCTATCAAATACAGCTTGCAATACCTAAATGTGAACTTTCAATGTACAATATCGCGTGATTGTCAACAAAACCCATATTGACTCACGCGGATAGCAAATGTATTTGATGGCTGCCATGTAAATGTTCATATTTTAGAACATCCCGGTCATTGGTATTTTACTCAAGCAATTGTAATGAATATTTAGAAATGATCATAATACACATTATTTTCCAAATTCGTTTAGTATTTTAAATCCATTTATCTTTCTGCATGGGTGTAAAACGTTCGGTTTTATTTGTAAGCTTGCCAGGTAGGTTATACGTGGGCGATGAAAGAAATTTAGCAATATTTTCTCACCCACATACGTTCCAACAGTTTGAATTTATATGGTTTATAAAATATTAAATATTTCACCATTTGGGTGTTTGTGTGTGTGCGTTGGTTGAAATGTCATTAATAACAATGAAAACAGGGTTGAAGCTTGATGTTCAGGTACAAAAAGATGACTAGTTTTA
The DNA here is from genome assembly GCF_020536995.1 of Dreissena polymorpha. Classification (NCBI taxonomy): domain Eukaryota; kingdom Metazoa; phylum Mollusca; class Bivalvia; order Myida; family Dreissenidae; genus Dreissena; species Dreissena polymorpha. The sequence continues at coordinate 62,148,494 of NC_068362.1, forward strand.
CAATAGCAGAAACTCACATAAAGTAAAGTATCTCGCACAGGTAATATACTTGAAATAAGTGATGCGTAAAAACTCGTCCTTGAAGGGCTTCTTAATTTAGACTTGTACTACAAAAGCAAAGTCGATTTAAACCTACGCGTTAACAAAAATTGGCCTATTATTTAAACTTTACTTTCGGCTTTAAATCTCAGTATCAAATTGATCGCCGGTTGATGGACTGATCGTGAGCATAGTGGTGTGTAACGCAGTGTTTTATTTTGCAGAAATCGAGGATAGTCCAGTATGGCACGTGGAAACGGAGGTGCTGAGGGGTTAGCGATATGCGGTGCTGCAAGTATGTACATAAAGCCTTTAAATTGCACGAACAAAAAATATGTATATACACTTACTATTCCGATTACAATTATGAACCATTGCATTTGATTGGTAAACTGTTTGATGTTTGAATAGCAGTATATTGTCACGCAACTAAATGATGATCATGTTCTATAGTGGTTTTGTATCGTTGTTGTTTTAAAATACATTTCAATATAAACCTAAAGGTTTATTTGAATAAACTTGTACGCCTAAATTCAATGATTATGTGTTACCGTACAAAAAATAAATGTCCTTTTTCAAACGTTTTGTGCATGAAATGATGGTTTTAGACAATCTATTCTTGGAGCCAAAATAAATTCGACATGTTAGAGTGCGTTTTATATACGTTTATATATTGTAATTCGTCACTAGAGGTAATAGTTTTAAAATGCTCCTAAAATAAAATTATAAAAACGAATCTGCTATTTTAATAATTGAAAGCATAAGACGCATGGTCGTCGTTCAAAATATTTGCTACGACCATTGTTTCGGTGGGATGCCTCAGCTTGTTTATGCAGGTTAATGTGTGAGTAATAAATGCATTGATACGTTAAATGTAACTTTAAGGTCTGATGAAAAATATAAATAACAAATCAATCTAACAACATATCAAACTAGAAGCAAATGTATGTTCCCGTTCATTTGCAATTGTTAAATTGATGCAAATATTCTATTGACATTTAAGTCGAATATACTCATGTTCAGCATACATGGGTCTTGTCTTCTAAGAAAAAACAAATTTTAAGTCACATTTATTACAATACAAATTGTAATCCATCAAAATTGTAAGCGGCATACATCGCATTTAAAATTTCGTATTACAATTATCACAATGAAAGTCTCATAGTTTATCATATTGCTAATGGACACTCAATTTCTAACAAACTGAACCGTAAAATGGATATACTTGAATCAATATAACTAATATATATAACGCGTGTAGTCTAACATCTCATCGGGCATCATCGTGTTTTAATTACAGTCAAGTAAATTTGTACCTCTTTGCAATGATAACGCTTTGTGGTATAAAAGGTCTGGAGTTTTACGAGACAATATGCTCATGTTAAGCTCGCCAAAACGAAAATACTTGCACACCCCTCGCAAGGGCAACTCCCGTCACAAAACTGCTTATTTTCGTAACCTTGCAATATCAAAATAATTTACATTCGAGGATTTTATGCAAGACCCTTGTCTGTAAGACGATTATTTTGCGTTTGTTTACTTTATTGTTTGTCATAACACTGATACGAGTTACGTCATATCTCGCAAGCCTTAATATGTTAAAAACCAGTGTAATGTATACAAAAATGTATGCAACATTGGTTAATTTGACTATTATTGGTAGTTGTGTAAAGATAATCTACCATAAATAAATGTTCTTTTCATTTACAGCAAAGGATATGCAAATAGTAAATAATACTTTCGTACCGTATGCTTCTAAAGATGGTCTACGAAGCCGAGCTAAAATACACGTACAACATTTGATTAAAATGTTTTAATTATATACACACTTATTCGACATATCTTTGTTGTCGTTCTTATTCAGTGATATGTTGCGGCTTGGTCATCGTTGTGATCCTGGGACTGGGATTGGGCATTGCCAAGATAGTCATGGGTGAGTAAATGAACGACATTTTGTTTACTGGCGACGTCAATTTAAAACCACTCAGTGTTTCTATAATTGTGGTGGTTCATTAAGGCGACCCCAAATGTTAAATGTCCACTTAAAGCGCATGTAAGCATGGTAGATTGTTATCATAGAGGAGAGATGTTTATGTCTATACAAGGACTTCAAAATGTATCAATACCAAATCAATATTAAGCATTGTCAAATTTACAAGCTTCATATAAACTTGCCAGAATATTACCAGTGTATAGTTTGAAAGGCCTTTTCACAGATTTTGGAATGTTTGTCATTAAATGCTTTATATTGATAAATTTAAACATTGGATCTTAAAAGCTCCAGTAAACAATCATTAAGAATAAAGTTTAAAAAAAGAAAAACAAGTAACCCTCAACAGGGCTCGAATCACTGACCCCTGGAGTCCTGGAGTAAAAGTCTACCACTTAGACCCCTCGGCCATCCGTCCTCATACAATGAAGGACGTATGTTATACTTAATATATGCAATCCTCGTAGTTTCACAAAATATAGCGACAACAACAGAACTCTCCAAATTATTCAATCGTTTCGCGTTGCAACGCTTTATAATTTTCAGGTTTTTAAATCGTCAAAAGATGCGTATAATGGCTATTTTAGAGCATGGTAAATGTTCAGTGCTACTGTTTCCTCACAAATATCATAACTTAAACAGAAATTACGAATCTGAAACAACTTTTTTTTAATTTTGACAATTTACCAACGTGACAAGGTCCCTTTAAAGATTGTACATTTAAGACTGTATTTGAACATAAAATAGTAAGCAACATGATGTATCGACGGCCCTTCACACAATTTATTACGACTTATACGATTCATAGCAGAGGTATATATCGTATAAGGTTCTTTGTATAAAGTCGTTTGTAAAGTAACGTATGGCCACATATTGTGAGCATACTTCTTTTTCTAGTCACCTATAGCAACATATAGGTTCTTGGTTAAGAAGCATTGTGTTGGTTTCATAGTCACATGACTAAATCACACATTGTTGCATACTTGATGTTTTCGACTAAAGTAACACAGGCTTTTAATATTATAAATTCCATATTGGAATTCGTTCATTTCAAGTTTACTAAATAGTTAAACAGGTTAACAAAATTGTTGGAGGTTGCCTATACAAACAAATTAATGTATCATCGGTATTTGGAGATTTAACTTCAAGGACATTTGAGAGCCATAGCCATGTTTATACATCGAATAGTCCTTGGTCAGTCAGTACAATGTCTGTACGCCTCGGGAAAGATATTTGAGAGCCATAGCCATGTTTATACATCGAATAGTCCTTGGTCAGTCAGTACAATGTCTGTACGCCTCGGGAAAGATATTTGAGAGCCATAGCCATGTTTATACATCGAATAGTCCTTGGTCAGTCAGTACAATGTCTGTACGCATCGGGAAATATATTTGAGAGCCATAGCCATGTTTATACATCGAATAGTCCTTGGTCAGTCAGTACAATGTCTGTACGCCGCGGGAAAGATATTTGAGAGCCATAGCCATGTTTATACATCGAATAGTCCTTGGTCAGTCAGTACAATGCATGTACGCCTCGGGAAAGATATTTGAGAACCATAGCCATGTTTATACATCGAGTAGTCCTTGGTCAGTCAGTACAATGCATGTACGCCTCGGGAAAGATATTTGAGAGCCATAGCCATGTTTATACATCGAATAGTCCTTGGTCAGTCAGTACAATGTCTGTACGCCTCGGGAAAGATATTTGAGAGCCATAGCCATGTTTATACATCGAATAGTCCGTGTCAGTCAGTACAATGTCTGTACGCTTGGGAAAGATATTTGAGAGCCATAGCCATGTTTATACATCGAATAGTCCGTGGTCAGTCAGTAAAATGTCTGTACGCCGCGGGAAAGATATTTGAGAGCCATAGTCATGTTTATACATCGAATAGTCCTTGGTCAGTCAGTACAATGCATGTACGCCTCGTGAAAGATATGTGTTCAACTTGGGTTTACAATTAATTATCGTGTTAAGGTTGGTTCGATTTGTATTTCAAGTATCACTTTTATACGCTTCAATTCTGGACTGAGTGTAACAAATAATGTTCGAGCTTTGTGCGCGAATCTACAACGCAATTCAATGTCAATAAGTTGTTTCTAGACAAATAAGTAAAGACAATGCAAAGTTTATAGTAATTCTAACACGTTTTCAGAAATATTTTTTTCCAACTGAAACATGACTGATATACATATATAACAAATGATATCCTCATACAATGTAGTATTGTGTACGAAGTTTGAACATAACAAGAACACCAATAGCTTAGCATTGAGTCATCCCGTTTTCCTCTATACGCAGCTCTGTGACCGAACATTTCATTTTATAGGATTAAATCCTTAACTCAATAATTTATGAAAATAAATTAACTTATATACATATTTTAAAATACAGTAATTTTTAAACAATATTGAAAAAATATTATTACAAATTAAATAGTGATTGTAATCGTTTGTAATCAAATACAAACGAATATTAAAGGCTTTGGTAGTTTGGGCGTTGGCAACATTATGAATTATACTTATAAATCATTGTATTCAGACGTAAGGGATGAACAGGTTCTAAAGGTGTTCCCTTTCAGATTTTACTTGATAGCATTATGTATCCTCTGTAATGTATAGAAATGTTGGTCTATGATAAAGGTACTATTACATGTAAGATCAATCAACTATCACATTTCGTTATAGCGGCGAACAACAAGGTTCCTATAGGCAGTGATAAATGATACTTTTATTGCTATATTAACCTATTAAATTGTAAATGTAGTACAAGGCGAACCACCTTATTTTGTAGGTACATGTATCAACTAAAGATATAGATAGGAACGCAAAGGTGGATGTGGAATGCCAATGGCTAGTTCGCTAAACTGGTAGCGTTCTCAAGTATTTCCAGAGACAAGTGTTGAACTTTTCCAGCCAATGGATTTGAGAGTGTCTCTAAAAGCTCACGGTGTCTACAGTTGAATTTATTGGAATACATTCTAGCATGTATTGCTCACTTTCCTTAATTGAAAGACCGGCAGAATGTTTATGAAGTTAGCTCCACTTAAGGTTTCAATTTCTACATAACCTTATTATAGTCTTTCGAAGCTGAAACACTGTTTGAAAGATTTAATTTAATATTCACGTCAAGCAAGTTCACATAGTTCGCCCTAAATAATATTGAGTTTTTCTTCCTTGATAACTTTACTCTCTAAGAATACATCATGCCCTGACGATTTTCAACTTAACATAAAAAACCATCTTGCTCATTATAAGTGACATGGCTTCAATATTCGTTAGTTGCTGCATAAATACCACAATACCTTATTTCATGTGGATTTATGTTCAATTTCTCTCTCAACCGAAATATCCGCGAGATTGCTTTAGACCCCGTTGTAACCATGTTGTTTCTCGGTGCCGCACTTGTGACGGACTGCTACCTTGGACTCGAGATACAAATCTAGTTGGTTGTAAGACACTTTGATTTTGCTTTCAGCTTACCGCCCTAGCTCACTCTATTAACATGAAAAGTTATTTAATATCTCAACGGTGCAATACAATTCCACAACTGTCATTCGACTTTCGAACCTATTCCATTGATATTGATTGAAAATATCATGAAGAATATGTGCTCCTTGTTATTGCTATTCACCCCACTACCTTTGATACAGTTGCTTGCATTAATATGTGCTATTAAACCAGCTAGCTCACGAAAAGTGTGAACAGGTGCACTAACCACCGTGATATTCCTGAATAACGAAAACTCTTTCTTACGAAACAAAAGCTTGTCGGTTCAAATGAAATAATATATCGTTAAATGTCAGGTGCGGTACACTTGCATGACTGTCCGCTGGAGCACATGATACCTATTTGGCTGATCGTGAGTGGTGTTTCGCCAGTCTTGTTTGGTTGCTCTGGAAGGCGCAACAATGATGATTCGGGCGAGAACAGCGGAGGTGGCTGCGCACTGATCCTCGGTATAATCGGGCTACTGTTCAACATGGCTTGGCTTATCTGTGGTTTGTTTGTTTGATATATTTATCTTTTCGTTTACATATAGTGTTATGATTGAAATTTCTGGTAAATGTAACTGGTATTCTTATTATTTAAGTTTGTAAAAAATGTTATTGTTAACATCGCGAAAATGTGTAGAAATATTTTATATTATCTCATTATGTGTTCATATATGTTTTAAAGAAGCGAGCAGCACCTCTAAATGCAACCGATTTTCTTGGTTATCCGTTTTGTTTAAGAATCCCATAATAGGTGAATTATTTAGTTCTATTATCGATCACGATGAATTAAATATTAACATGGTTGTACCAAATTGGGTCGATGCACAAATTATGTTTAACTAATAAGACTGAAGGAACATTTTGAATAAATTGATTATTATTTGTCCGTCTACCTTACGTCGCAGAACACGTCTTATATTCGTTGTTTCATATTTATATTTGTCTGTATTTAAGGAACTATCTGGATTTATCCGAACTTTGGTAAGATGAAGGCCGACGATTTCATTCCATGCACCGAGAACATCACTACTGGATGCATGAAAGATTGTCATCAACCCCTGTTAAGCTTCTCGGTCGCCATGGTAACGATTGACTGGATCTTTTTTGTCCTCTGGTCTGTGTTAATCGGTTGTACGATACGCGCTGCATGTGCCTTACGCAACCAATAAGGAAGCATCCTTCATTCCTAGATGGACAATCAGCTTTGGTTAGTATCTACAGATAATACTAGTTTAGTTATGAGGTGTATTTAACCAGGCCTAGATAATTAGAAAAAACAACCATAACTGTATTAAATATACCTTGATATTCGATGTATCTCATCATGTTGTTTTTTTTAATTTTATTTTATTTTAAGCATACATAAATGAAAATGGTTGAAAAAACAAACACCTCACATAATACAAAAATAACGTCAATGATTGAGTCATATATGTAAAGTATTGCGTGTGTTATAATAAATAATAAATGGTGTTGATGTTCGAACATTTGGAACAACGTTATAGGGAACAACATTATCATTATTCCATTATTGGCAAGACTAGTATATTAAATAGTTGTTGATAGTTTGTTATGCTTGCAGTCCTTTTCTTCTTTATAACTTTATTGTTTTAGCTGTTCTTCTATTAGAATGTAATAAAATGAATTAAATATATAGAATTAAATTATTAATAAAATATATTGTATTGTTTGTGTTATTGAAAAATGTGCTTTATGTAAACATAAACATAAAAATGACGGAATTAAAAACTCTATAGAAATTGTTGTACGCCGTATTTTATTAAAAACTGACTGTGTTTTTAGTTAAGCTAAGTATTGTGAACATAGTAGTGAAACAAATAATCGATTACAAAATAAATCCGTATTTGATATATAATTTGTTTTTTACGTCACCTATGATATACTTTGTAAAGCGTATAACGTAGGTTTTAACGTATGCGAATGGATTAAAGGTCTATGTCAATTTTAGACAGTGAACGACATAAATTTAAGAAACATTTTTACTATTAGACACTGTCAATTATTCAAGTAAGATTGGTACATGGGGCGCACAACGTTTGGTTCCGTTTTTAATACGATTAAAGTTATCGTAATCAGATAAGTACTTAAGCAATTATTATTTACTTATTTATATCATCAAATCAGATGTCGACGCTCGTATCACGTTGCTGTCCAATATTCAACCGTAATTGACGCACGTGCACCCAACTAACATTCGTATTGGACTGTCTGAGTTTAAAAGATCTTTTCCGAATAGAATCCGAACGTATCTTTAAAGAAATATATACATATCTGATTTAACAACTAAACCCATTTTAGATTTGAATAATGACCACTCATTTAAATATGCTAATAAAAGCATTCTAATGTTGTATGAGAACTCATTTATCAAGGAACACGAAGATTATAGGTAACTTCAAACAACGTCATTGATTGACGTTTACGCTCGCGTTGTTTCACAGTCTTCACGTTTAATGTGTACTGTACGCAAATAATCAACATTTTCCAAAAGGTAATAGGCATATACACTTATTTGCGTTGAGTTGCGTTGCGTTGAGTACATTACACAATTATTTGTTCGCTAATGAACAACTGTATTGATAGTGGAGTTCTGAAAATCGTTCTGCAAAAGTACTTATGTTCCCAACATCACTCAACAATTGAGATCTAAGGCAAACTGACTTTCTTTGAGATACAATAGTTTCACTAGTTTAACACTCAACCCGCATCCGCGCCGAGGAAGATTTCGCGGAAGAGTGTACTTAAATATCATTTTGCATAATAAAAATAGTCCAAGGTGTGCTTCATTATAATCGCGTAATAGAGCTCTCATTAAAGGTCACAGGGGCGCGTCAGCCGATAGATGCATTCGCGAAGACGCAGCGTGGCCAGTAAATTAACTCTGAATTACAGACATACACTTGCGCAGCACAGCAGCTGAGGCTTTTGATGATCAACCGTAAGAACAGCCGATTTCTTATCAGATCGACGGGAGAAAAACGGAAAACCCCAATACTTTTTTACCAAGTAATCAATAGAACCAGTTTATGCTTATAAAAAGCAAAATTATTTAAAAAAAATATATTTATATGCGTGTAAATTTTATTTCATGATTGTTATATAGTGGTATGGTAATTGAGAAAAATCGTGAAAATAGGAAATAATGTTTACATATTCGATTAAAACAAAAAAAGAACAAAAAGGTTTTATGTGATGATTTACGAAATTATTGTGTTCGAAATAAGTTTTAATAATCCCTATATTACCGTAATTACTCTATGTTTTCGGACACTCTAAGTTTTCGGACACCCCATTTTTTAGCAAACATAATTGTTTTTCGTGACTCTAAATTTTTGGTCACACGAGTTTTCGTCCATAATTATTGTATCTAAGTTTTCGGACAGTATATTTTACTGCACTATTTTACCAAATTTCGGTCCTGTTTTCGATATCTAGTGACACTTCGATCATGGGTTTTTACAACCAGATTAACATCATAAAACATGGCAGGTGCATGCATAAAGGCAACGGACCATTACATTTGCGTTATTGGGTAAATAACCTTATAAACCGGTATTAAACACTGGTTTCGTCCGATAGCTTAAGCGTTATGACAATTACCAGGGGTAGTGCCAATTATATACCGCAATCGGTACCCCTTCTCAGTAAAATAACTGGGACAAATACTAAACGCTTCAAAGTGTGAATACTCTATTGCAAGTTTTCCTAACAAAGGAAGGTGTTAGACAACAACTATCGGAAATGAACAAACAAAGAATTCATAGTTTGCAGTTTTATTTCGTTAATTACAGGTTCACACTAGCGAGTATCGGTATATCACATGCTCATCTTTGAACTCGTTGGTCAAAGTACAACCTTGTAGTAACTTTCTGTCAAATAAATTAAGCATTTGAAATTATTTAAAATGCAATGCAAACATATATACCTGTTATTTATACAATACGGCATGGTATTTTACAAGCGCGTGTTATTTCCGGTAGTCGTTGATACAATTTACGCTATTTTCGGACATTTCAATTTTCAACTCTAAGTTTTCGGACACCTGTATTTTGTGAATATTTTTCGTATCTAAGTTTTCGGACACGAAAAAAATAATTCTTTTTAAGTGTCCGAAAACATAGAGTAATTACGGTAATATTAAAACCGGTTTTTCTCATCGATTGCAAACTTTAAATTTTGACGCGGTACTCGGCCACCCAATCATCCGAGGAAGACTTAATGGAGTACCGATAAATGTTGATGAGGCAGTATTGCTTTCAAGATGAGAAAACAAAAAACAAACGAAATAGTATAGTGTCACGATAAGACAGAAATCGTTTGATTATCTAACCACTAATATTTTGCCGTACTCGGTTGATCATTTTGGAACTCGTTCTTGAAAGACTGATAAGGCTACCGAAATGTGCCAGTTTGCTTTAACTAACATATTTTTACTTAAATTTTCTATCGAAAATAAATTTGCTCAAATGTTCCATTTATAACAAACATGGAGATTTTTTAAGACCGGCGTCATGCGGTAAAATGGGTCTTATGCCATATGCGGCCAGCGTAGCTTGAGCCCAGCCTGTGTATCTGGTCAGGAGATACATAATGAAACCATGGAACCTTGCGTGATTTATAGCGGACAGCGCAGCGCCTGACCAGACTGCGCAATTGCGCAGACAGGGCGTGAGTTACTCTTGCCAAATCGCCATTAGTCTCGTTTGCGCATGAAACGGCTCTGGGCGTTCGATTTAAATGTGTCGAAAGATAAATGCGTGTTAATCAAATATTAAAATATCATGTATTTCGATGGTGAAAAAATAAACTTACTATAAGCCATTTGAGAACCCATATTATGTGATCTCCCGTAGGAAAATGTTGTTTTTTAGGCATTCACGTGTGGTTTGAATATTCTTTCTTTTAATAACACACTTTTCAAGTGGTGGATACTAGTATACGATTAACAAGTGACAAAAAACTGCAACAATGTAAACCTGTTCTTTTATATTTATTATTATTATATTATAAAGATGTTTTCTAACTTTATTTCAACTTTATTTCAAAGACAGGATATTCGTAGAATATCTTAAAACATAGTTCTTGTTTTAACTAATCTTCATCTTTGTAATAATAATACATATCTATTTCGTATTATTACATTCTAAGAGCAGAATAAATAATTCAAGGTAATTCAAAGAAGGAACAGATGATAAGTTTGTCAAAGTTTCAAAAAATATTTTAAATACCAGCAGTTAAAAGCAACGAATAACGTTCAACAACAAAAAAGCAATTTGAAAATGACAAGCTTTGTGTACAAGAATCTTGATAAACAAAGTGATATAAATTATGACACATTCAATTTTTGATAAAAAACAACTGCAGTACCAATCGTAATTTTTTTCGAGTAACATTCCCTCGTTGGAATACAGCATTCCGTGACATGACTAAAGTGTTATACACGTTTTCGAGGGCATGATCACATGCGGGCGCTCGACAAATCCGTTCCTGTCCTGGTCGTGACGGATAAATATATCGTCATAGTTTATGCAATAATGTATGTTGAAACCTACATATATTTTTTAGATCGTTTATATTGAAATCAGAGACAAAAATTAGTTTGACTTTATACAGTACTGAGGGAACTCAAAACTTCTTATATATACTTGAAGAATAACATATGTGAAACATATTAAACAAAACAATTTTTAAATTTCAACGATGTATGCCTAGATAATATAACAACTTCAACTGTAAGACCCAACTATATATACCCCGGTATATATTTTGAACCAACACTCATGTCTTCATTGATGTAACAACCTTCTTGGTATAAACAAAGCTGTATGTTTGTTACTTGATAGCTTATTATCATCACGACATTTGATGTTTTATTGTTTTTGGCACAGGCTAATCAGTGATGACACTTTTCGCTTGTATGGTATTTTTTCGTTTCAAGAATGTCTATTCTTAGCAAAAATCCAGTTAAGGCGGAAAGTGTCGCCCATGCTTAGCATGTGCGGACTACATAAGCTAATGTGAGATGACACTTTACACACATGCATTATACCCCCTTTTCAAAGAGCACGGCCCATATAAAACCAAGAAAGTGTCGGATACAATTACGGTTATTACTGTTATTTGCCCTCTTCCTCTAGGTCTGGTGAAAAGATTTATGTATTCTATGAATTGAGGAATCTATATTATTTATTTTTTGCACATGGCAAAACATGTACAACCTATTAGCACAGACCAGAGAACGAAAAAGATCCAGTCAATCGTAACCATGGCGACAGAAAATATCAGTAGGGGTTGATGACAATCGTTCGTGCATCCGGTAGTGATGTTCTCGGTGCATGGGACGAAATCATCGGCTTTCATCTTTCCATAGTTCGGATAAATCCAGATAGATCCTTAAATGTAAAAGTTGTTTAAGGATAAAATATATACTATAATATACATTTCTTGAGACGTAAGGTAAAAAGGCACGGATGACCAATACATGCATGAGTATTGTCTTATCAGTGAAACAGTATCAGTAGATCGACTTTATTCGGTGCAAACTCCCTTTTTAATGAGTTAAAAATGTCATTCATTATATGCGATAATAGTACAAAATGGGATTAAAATATGAAGACAGCGCAAATCGGTACCATATAGCGGTGCTACACACTTGTAAATTATGCATTTTGCAATTTACTGAGGCGATATAAAACGCGGATTTTCGCAATTGTGACTAAACATTGTATTACACTTAAAAAAAATACAGGATCATTGTTTTCAAGCAATTTTGATCATAACACTCAATTACAAATGTAAAGCTACATGAATACAAAAAACAAACCGCAGATGAGCCAAGCCATATTGAAAAGTAGTCCGATGAGACCGACGACCTTTGCGCAGTAGCCACCACCGCTGTTCTCGCCCGAATCATCATTGTTGCCCCTTCCAGAGCAACCAAACAAGATTGGGACAACACCACTCACGATCAGCCAAATAGGTATCATGTGCTCCAGCGGGCAGTCGTTCAAGTATATTGCAACTGACATGTAACAACTCATTACTTCATTTGAAAATACATTTACAGGGTACAGGATTACGTGACGTTTTGGGGTACTACTTTTTAACTGAAAGAGATTTAACACGACAGAAGGCGGTGCTTTATTTCAAATAACTTTTTTAAACACGTTTTCTTAATAATTTTAACTGGTGCATAAAACACAGAAACATCAGAATTATTTTATTTAATAAGCATGCGTTCTTGTTCAAATTTTCATTTTTACTGCATACGTTGTTCACGGTTAATGGCCGGTTTTGTTTCACGCAACGTAAAATTGTGTCACCGATTTCAGACGTTTATAAGGATTTATTCTTATACCCTAAGATATCGGCACAAACTGCAAGAAACTCTTTCTTTTATTTACTGTAGATTTTTGCAAAAGTGTTTCAATAACTTGAGATATTTGCAAAATAAAGTTATTAATGGGTCGATTACATTCTGTTAAGCACGTGGGTAAACCCCTGAAAACCGCGTTGATTATGCACCCTGTTTAAGGGGAGACGCTGTGTTTGTTGGGATTGATTTTCGTCGTCGTTTTCAACAGAGTTTCAGCCACATCAGCAAACGGTCAGTAAGTCAACTGACACTTTCCTTGGATAGCTGGTTAAACTGCACATCGACGTAACTACACTAGGATGAGGCCCACGTTATTTAAAATTTAGATGGTTGAATTAAGTTTGAGTGTCTCAGAGTAGTCGTAAACACACACGACTTACACTTTATGTGTTGATACTGGAAAATTGAGTGGAACAACGCTTTTGAAATAGATTTGATTTGTACTGTAGATACTGTCAGAGTATGTTCATGGCATTTTCTGTCGCATTATAAGACAACATGTGCATATACATCTTGATTTTAATATCAAACATTATGCACGCGTGTGGCCATTGATTACTGTTTGGACACAAGTAAATTACATGTTTAGTTCGACTAAACCGATTAATTTTAGCTCGAGCGCCCCGAAAACAATTGAGCTCTTAGAGACACTCAAAGGTCCACGTTCTAGAAATTACCAACACTTGGTTCCCTTGAAAAGATCTGGAGAACGTTCCCTTAGTGGCAAACGTTTGCCTAGCTATGGTAAGGCGGACAACAATTCACTGCACCAAGTAATATTGCCCCATATGTATCACATAGCATTGATGATAAAGGGGATAATATAACCATTTAAAGGGATCTTTTCACGCTTTGGTAAATTGACAAAATTGAAAAAAGTTGTTTCAGATTCGCAAATTTTCGTTTTAGTTATGATATTTGTGAGGAAACAGTAATACTGAACATTTACCATGGTCTAATATAGCCATTATATGCATCTTTTGAAGATTTTAAAACCTAAAAATTATAAAGCGTTGCAACGCGAAACGATTGAATAATTTGGAGAGTTCTGTTTTTGTCGTTAAATTTTGTGAAACTACGAAGATTGCTTATATAAGGTATAAAATACGTCCAGTATGTGTACACGGCGGAATAGCTCAGTAGGCTAAAGCGTTTTTACTTCAGTACTCTGGCAGGACTCCAGGGGTCACTGGTTCGAAACCTGCTCCGGGCAATGTTCTTTTCCTTTTTTTAATTTTATTCTTGATTTTTTACTGGAGCTTTTACGATCCAATGTTTACATTTATCAATATAAAGCATTTAATGAATAAGTTAAAAAATGCCAAAATCTGTGAAAAGGCCCCTTTAAGTCTCGTTCTAAAAATGATGACCTGTTCTATATCGCAGCCGAAACAGAGAAAATTAATGGAAGAACACTCATATACGTTATCGCACCTTCACTGTAAGCTAGCATTTCTGATCTCATAAGTGCAGAGAATAATGTAATTAAGTAACACCTCAAAGTGGACACCTTCAGTACCTATTGATCTGAATACATTGATATATTATTGGGTATTGTATTGACAAATACGCAATCCCAATAACGTCTGGATTCGGTCGAGACATTACCTAACACGAGGTACGTCTTAAATTGCGTATCAAGTAAAGAAAAATAAAAGTACGGATATCTTTTCCAGTAATAATTAGTTTGGAACCAAATATGATGCTTTAAATTTAAACGATAAAACATGGCAGAACTGGACGGGTCGTGTATAAACGGCTATCGGCGTATAATTGCCCTCGGGCTATTGAATTGGCATTGACACGATTATAGACGTCAGGCCCATCTTTGTCGTATGTTAATGTCTACCTATTCAAGTTACGCAGGGAGAGCGGCATTTACCATTCCTATAAATAACGTGTTGTTCGTGCACTCACCCATGACTATCTTGGCAATGCCCAGTCCAACAAGTCCTATCGCCACTACGCAGACCACTAACCAACATGCTGAAACAGACGATCAACAAAACATGTCTAATACGTGTCGTACTTGGATTTTAACTCGGCTAGGTGACACCGAGTCTATAGGCATACATGATGATCAGAAATACGTTATTATATGTATAGCCTTAAATACGCCGTTTCAAAACAGTGCGATGTGTTGTTCTCGGCCTGAACAACCGTAAAGCACAGAACGTGGCGTCTCATCAGGATCCAAACTGTTTGCTATTCTGATAGTATTCTTTGAAAAAAATCGAAGAAAATGCTAATTTTAGAAATTCTGCAGACGACATTTTAGCAGACGACAAATTTCCCAGCATGCAAAGGGTAAAGTGTGCAAAATAATCGTCTGACAAGCTGCTCTCAGAAATCAACGAATTTCGCATCTGTTTACTTGCAATTGTAAGGTTATGGCCTAACAATATTATTTATATACACTATAAAACATGATGTCCAGTGTCTATGTTGCATAAAACCGAAATTATATATTATAAATGTGTGAAAAAAAAGTACGATAAACAACGTCAACAACATGAATAAATATCAGTCCTTAAGATGTTATCAAGTAAAAGTTGCATTATGTTGATATTCAAATGTATCTCAATTCAAGAAATAAAAAAAACATTGTACAACATGATCATTGTTGATTTGCGTGATACCAACATGCCTTTCAAACAATAAACAGTTCATAAATTTAGTTCAATGGTACATTATTTCAAACGGAAAAGTTATGATTCACAAACGAAGTATTGCTTAGTTAATTAACGGTTATATGAGCTTACTTGCAGCTCCGCATATTAATAAACCCTCCCTACCACCGTTCCCTCGTGCCATCTTAGAAAATCCTTGAGTAGGGCTAATTTTAATAATACAGAGTTACAATCCACTCCGCCCACGATTCATCACACTATTCGAAACTGATATATACAGTCGAAACGTACTTTTAAATGACAGGCAAGTATGTGATGACGCAGATTTTGAAATCAACTTAACGGTTGCTTTTATAAAATAATATTTCATTTAAATCCGCTTTATAGACGAGTTTTTGTCAATTAACAATACTATACAGGTTCGTTCGAGATGTGACTTAATGTAACATTTTGTTATTTTTATAACGTTTGAACCAACGCCCAAAAAAATTAAAATCCAAATGTCGAAATGTCGTTGATAATGATGAAATATATACGTATGACGAAGAAAAAACAATGCTGAATGTTTCATCACCTACGTATAACCTACCTAGTAAGTGTACAAATAAAGTTTCCCCAAAATAAACGCAAGTTTCACACTCGAGTGGTTTAGTAAATTCACTTAAACTTATAAATGAATTTCGAAGTTAATTTGCATAATAACATGGCCAGTTTTAGTGATTTATTTTTATGTCTTAACTGAAATTCCGTAGACAGGATATAATTGCGATACAATTGAACTTGACTTAGCGGTCACTTACAAATGTATGACAGTCATCTGGCTTTCGCGATGAGTCAAGATCCCAGAAAAAAGTCATTGTATATTACACCTGAGTATTAATTATGACAGAGTGTTTAACACCTTTTAAGTAATTTTCGCTAATAAAATACTCGCTAACAAGTACATTGTAATTTCAAGCTTCGATGTAGTAAAAATAGAATATTATGTAATTGCAAGTGAATTATATTTTAGACAAATGCAAGAGCAAACTATGATTAAACGTAATCAAGAAATAATGGATGAATATAAGTCGATTGAGAATGTTAGTTTGAAGCGTCCGAAAATAGACAAGGGATACAGTGGGTTGATCTGATTTATAAGTGGTTGGCCAAAGCTACGAGTCGTATGGCTTATATTTCTGTACAATTGATTCAAGAAAAAGCGAAGAGGTTTGGGTGTTAGTTGCGTCGTTTCTCAATGAAACGCGACAACATTTTGTTTAAGACTAGGATTGTGGAACGCGCTGAGGTGAAGCTTAAAGCAATAGACAAATGAAAGGCTATGATTGTGGCGTGTGTGCAAAGGTTATGATCCGGAAGACATGATGAATATGGAGGAACCAACCTTTTCTAAAGGAACTCCACAAAGTTAAAACATGTATTAGATGTTAAATGTTATTAATCAATAGAAATAAGTTTTGTTATTATACTTTTTATCGACAATGTTCTTTAATTTAGATAAAACGTTGTGTTAACGTCAGGCTAGGGTAACGGCCTCATGATACTATCAGCGTTGACATGTAAATATCTGCCACCTGCCTACATTTGCCACTTCACTTCGCTGACCACTGTGCACAGGTTGGATTGTATTCTCAACGGTGGGTTATTTAACAAATATTAGCTAAAGCGGTCAGCCTTCAACAAAATGTGACATCCGCGTTGGTCAACATAGGTTTTGTTGTAAACAACCCCGCGATATTGTAAAAAGACCATACTTGTTCTATTGTACGTGCTATTTAATATAATACAACTATAAAATCAGTACAAAAACGGCAATGAACGCTTTAGTTTCAACTATTAAAACAAAAAGACACATCAATGATTACATTATCTTAATTAGGCTCACAGAACTATGTGTAAAAATAGCCGATGAACCCGATTTAGCCGAGTTGGCCAATTTACCGTCACCAGCGCATTTCTCTTTAATTCAATAAAAATGTTGAGAATGTTCAAGACGAATTTCACTATAAAATATGTACCGAATAAGCTACAGTTCACGTTTGTCATCACGTCACGTGCACTGACCATTTATCAAAAGTATGGATACATTTATTCAGTTAAGCGTTGTTATTACATTTGTAAATGTCAAGCACCGAATTTCCACTGGCCAAAGTCATTGTTGGGGTCAATCACAGCTACCACGACGGATATAGTAACGTTTCGTTAAAATAGTCACGAGCTCGTACAAATTAATCACATTTAGCTTTTTAAAATTAATCGTTTAACATAAAGTGCACATTTGTCAGTGGAAAAATTAAAACAATAGTATTTCCAGAACTAACATGTGTTTTCTAAGTACGCACACAGACAACTCGCTAGTAACGTGCTGTCTAAACTCGTCATGTGCACCTGGATATTAATTGAATGTCGCGTTTGAACTGACTTTAAACGAAAAGTGATCACGTTTCAGAGTTGCGGCAATTTTTGAAATACATAAGCCTGATCAATACACCAGAACGCAACGTGTCATTTAGCTGGGATATCGAATGATAACCGCATTGACTCTAACTGAAACACTGGTTAATGAAGACAAGTTCCACCAGGGATTCGGCGGAGGCAGGGCACTTGCAAAACTAAGAACCTGTTGAACCGCCGGTCTCGTAGAATGTAAACCCATCCGTCACATTAACCACTCGTCTTATCTCTATATTTGATTTTTCCCCGATATATTTACAATGTTTTTGAAAGTGAAAATGCAACTATGCCATTACAGTCAATTATTTATAAGTGCAGATATCATTTAAATACCGCATATTAAGGTACTAGTTAACTCTCACAAAAATAGATAAAGTTTTAAACAATGTGAATAGGACATAAACGTATCCAAAAACATCGAGCACTAATTATGTATACGGATAATATTGAAAATAAAAATTATGGGCACTTTTCCCCCTTCACAAAATGTTGAATAGACGTACAACCAAGTGGAAAATTCCTGATCTCAATAACTCGTGCGAATACAAAACGTTATACAAGTTATCAGTCCTATTCGAATTTTGAACTTTAATTTCATTTGCATCTTACCATTGAAAATGTTATGTTCATATAATCAAAATTATTCACGCAAGAGCAGAAAAAAAAACAGGAAGTGATCGCCAAATATTCTTCACTATTATTAATCGCTTTTAAATGTTTAAAGGTGCAGTCAATCAGCTTGACGAAAAAAAGAAGTTCTAAAATACCGTCATTAAATGCTTTATATTGATAATTTAAATTCATTGGATCTAAAAAAATATCCAGTAAAAAATCAAGAATACAATTCAAAAAAGTAACCACTGATCCCTGGAGTCCTGGAGTAAACCGAGTAAAAAGTCCCCATTTAGACCACTCATACAATGAGCGTTGTATTTTATACTGTATATAAAAGCAATAATCTTCGTAGTTTCACAAAATATATCGACAGCAACAGAACTCTCCAAATTACCTGGTAGATATACTCAGTTAAATTGTATTACCGAATATACTGAAAATATGAAAACTAAACAACAGTTTTCAAGTATTGTATTACACCAGTCGTGATATTTTAATCAATATATACTAATAATTGTAAAAATACACAGAGTATTTTAGAACTTTTCTTTTCTTCGTGATTATTAAGCAATCTGGTTGACCGTCCCTTTAAATGTTTAAAATACTGTACTTGCATGAGTGGCTTGCGTTGATTGAATATGAATAAAACGTACTTTTCAGGGGAGTCCCCCCTTTGTTTTCTTAAGTTAATGAGCCGTTTCACTAATGTGTCTGAATCAAAACAGTTACCTGCGTAAACATTGACGCAGATTCAACCACAATAAAAATTGATAAACATAATAAATATTAAAGAGCATGTTGTTTTAATAAAATCATTATTAAATGTGGCTTAGGCGTTCATACAGTAAGGAGATAACACCGTCTAAATGGTAAAACGCAATGGTAAATCACGAACATCAACATACATTTAGATATGCAGCCGAATTATGTAAATAACATTTAAAGTAACATAACTTCATGCACATATCCAGTATATAAAATATCTAAACATGATAAGATTTTACCTTATTCAAAACCGGTTTAATCCCTAAACGCTTTACCATAACATTTTCTAGTCGCTGGGCTCAGTTTTGTTAATTTTGATGTAGCAATTGTGTTATCTATTTACCAAAAGCAACAATTATGTAAAATGTGATAAAATCATCCTATTGAGCTTTTCTAAGCAGCCTATTTGAGTTGTCATATTAAGCATGTTTAATAAACATGTCGAAAAATACAGCCAACTTAGCATATTTATTTTATGTGGGAGCCAAGTTTATTAAACCGAAATAAATATGTACAACCTATTCAAGTAATTTTAACCTATTTAGCGGCATATTTAAGATATTTAACATGTTAAGTAAATATGATGAAACAATTAGCCTATTATCATTTTTAGCCTATTGACCACCCTATTAAACATATTTACACATTTATAAAAGAGAATAAAATATTGAGCCTGTTCAGCACATTTTACGTACTTAGCAGGCTATTTCTCTACCTTGCGCGTTGAATGTAATGAATGGGTATAAGGGTGCGGTGGTCGAATTATAACACTCTGGTCTACCATTCCAGAGGTCCCCGGTTCAATTCCTGGCCGGGGCACTGAATATTTCAGAAATGCTTCAAGTGTTTCCCACCCAATTAGAGATGTACTGGTATGAACCCCAAGAAATTATCGCGTGTATCGGTGCTATACACTGAGCACATAAAAGAACCAAAGGATTCATTCGCAAAGAGCTAGGGTATCGCACCCGGATTCCTTGTAGCTCAATGCTGTCTCTTATGCGTGCTGTCTCTTCAGAAAAACCAAAAAGGACCGCATTGGAAATAAGTGCTTGCACTTTTATGGGTTATCCTTAACTGCAAGGTCAAAATAAATACATACATACATAAATCTATAAAGGTCCCTTCAAGTAAACACGAGATATCCCCACGATATCGACCGATTGCATGCAGAGCCCCCGTTGGCTGTCTGTCGGGCTGACAGCTTCTTGCTATTTGTTATTTTTACGGTTGGCTTAAGGAGGGCTTACATAAATTCCGTGTGCGTAAATTCCAGTAAATACGTATGCACTTAATATAAGCCTTTTGTAATAAATAAGAGTTCCTCTAGAGCAGACAGATCTTCCATTGGCTGCCTGTTTCAAATGTGTGTTTTTTTTTCTAAATTGGTTGGGCTTCTAGTGGACATACATATATTCCATATGTTTTAATTCCAGTTAAAGGGTTATGCACCTTAAATGTTCAATGTCCAAACCAAGTGCCGTGCATAACCAGTTATGCCAATCCTTCTCGTATTGCTGTGTGGATGCTAATGCTCGTACTAGTGATTATTATTTAGCTAAATGCTAACCATTCAATTCAAGTCTCCCTGAAGCAGCACGGTTGTTTGGCTCTATATACACCTGGGGATAAAAAGAGAGAATATTTCTAGTCTGGAATGGATTGCGAGTCGGACGGAAGACTTATAGCTTTGGTTTGCCGGAATATGAAATGCATCATTGAAATGAACTGTTGAAAAAAACACACACCGAACAGTATTCTAATCTAGGCCCTTTGAAGTTTTATACATTTATAAACCCATGGTTTGCAGAATGGTAATTTCCATATGCTGTAACACACCATCATTCATGTTTGCAGGTACGGTTAGCTATCTACGATTAGCGCGAATGATCTATCACAATGGATTGGAGTCTGACTTTGGTCGTGTAGTGTTTCATAAGTAGCCGTACAGTAGTTTATGAATGTAAGTGCACATGTGTATTATCCTATGACATTCTGGTACTTGTTGGCTGGTTTTCTTATATTTTCTCAGTGCACGACATTGTTAAGAAAACGTTTAGAGCAGTCACTGATGATACAATTTAAGAACAGTGTGGTGCGTATTGCGGGTCTCATGCAGAAGAACTGCATCATACACCTGATCGTTGATGGTAACATACTTGGACCTATCCTATTCATTTGAAGGGCCGTTTTTCCTGTGTATGAGTAGGAAAGTGCTGCCTTGCATTTATTAATGTCTCTAAAGGCAAAATGTAAAGTCCACTGTATAGACCAGCATTCACCGAGGAGATCAGGATGTTGAAAATCCCATATAATTCATCATAGTGTTCAGTTTGTTCAAAACTAGATCTTATAAGTAGAATTGTGTTACCTTTTTAAAATAAACAATGCTGGTATTGTAGTAGCGTAACCACACATATCATGGAACAACAAGTAACAGCCAATTTATTAATTACAAACTAAACCTAAAATCATATAAATGGTTTTAGCATTTACTGAACAAGCTTGTTGCTACTGTTAAGAATTACACTGTCTTACTAAAAATAATAACACCACCTTGGTTCGAAGGGCATTTACATCCATGTGTTACTTTTTTTATCACTCGACATTTATTTGTTGGCACTGATCGTCATATATTGGAACTTTTGCATTTATTCAAGATGTTAATTGCCTTCAAATTGTAAATTAAACATCAATTTGACAATGTTTGCACATCTAATAATGACATTGCTAATTGTTGTTAAGACAGACAAATATAGACTCATAAAAGTCTATAAAAAATTCGAATATGTTCACCAACAAAACCAATAAATAATATCTCCACGGCTAATAACGTGATTCCTTGGAAACTTGACTGTTCAAATATCTCTCCTTTGTTGATTTCTGGAAACCAAAATTGTCACTTTTGCTCAATAGAATGGCTCTTGGAAGAACATCTTTTAAAAATGGAAAACCAACAAAAATATTAACATTTGATAAATGATGCATATCGTTTGGTAAATCTCCCATTGTTTGTTTTGTGTTGATTTCGTACAATTTAGAAGAGTTGATACGAAAGAGTTTGATACGAAATTATTTACAGTACCATATTTTATTGTTTTAAGCCTAAAATGTATAGAGTGATATGTAAAATATCGGGAGATCGGTAAATGAATGCGAGCAGCCGATGTGTAAACAAGTTAAATTATGTTTAAATATTAACAAGTTAAACGGGATATCGTTATATTTTGTAAATAAACGTGTTTCTGATGGATTTCAACTACAACTGACCAGAGTATTGATCATGATCACATGTAAAACTGCTTTCTGAGAGAGAATAGAAATTAGGTCACGAGTTGACATTTAAACACGACGTAGGGGACGCAATTGAAATACCGCGGGAAGAGCAATACCGCGTTAAAATATATGACGACTATAAAAAAATAAGCGTTTATTAATTTATTCGGATATTGATAATTAGCAATAAGGTATCGAAGGAAATACATTCAAAAAAGAAATATCTATTCAACTTATTCAGACTGTCTTGATTTGCAGTGAACCAGTCTAAGGCTTATACCCACTAAGGTCGGGACAAAGGAAACCGGAAGCATAATAAAAAGAGGCATGTGATGCAAGGATATTGAGTGCGATTCGCCTCACAATAATAACGCAATTTGTATACTTTTTCTTTTGATATGTATTTATGTGTGATTTAGCACATGCCGAAGGGTTTTATGTTTTAAAGTTCATTGATAGCATCGCGAAAATATATAACGCGTTACGATTTTTCTTAGTTGCATCCATGGGTCTTTTGTTATGTCAAAATGCCACATGTATGAAGCGGTCAACGCCAGCCTCACTTTGGCCCGTATAATATGTTGATTTAATGTTGACATATATTTAGCTTGACACAATACGCATTTTTAAATCAAATACGACGTAAAATGATTCATATGGATTTTTTTTTAATTTAAGTTTATGATCATTCTTTGACATATACAAATATTTACACACAGCAATTTTTCCAATAATAAACAACTCAAAAACTAATATATTTTCATGAGATATTCAGAAAGTATACTCGTATTATTGAATTCTAAAACAAGAAAACCTTACATAAGGTAATAAAACGAATAAAGAGACGATTACTTTATCAAACTATCAATCTACCAAAATAATTTACATAGCAGCCGTGCATATCAACGAATATTGAACATGGAGCATTAATGCTGTTGACAATGTATGAAGACCTTCAACAATATATTAATTCCAATTGTATTTTTGCCATTCCGGACAATATAATTCCACGTTGGGCGCCTTGAAATGTTAAACTGCGTATGTTAAAAGGAAGCTAAACCGTATGTTTTATAAACATTCGAAACAGAGTAGTCGCCCTTGGTAAAATTGGGGGTTACAATAGGAAAACTAAAGATATCTGAATTAGTTCCGATAAAACAATGACAATTTTCGATAATTTTCACTGTAATTTATCACTGTTCGAAACAGTAAAATATCAGTTTTAAATCACTGATATTTCTTTATAACCTATCGGACAGCATAAAATAAAGACAAATATGTTTGATTGCACATAGTTGCGTTTCCTTAGGAAAGGTAAGTGTCTTAAAATAAATATCATAATGGTAAGTACTGTAATACTACAACACAGTATATAAATAATAACATGTTTAATGCTCAACAGAAACGGCTTCATCACGGTCTTTATCACAGTCTTCATCATAGTCTTCATCATGGTCGTCATCAGAGTCGTCATCACAGACTTCATCGAAGTCTTCATCATGGTCTTCGTCACAGTTTCCATCACAGTCTTCATCATGGTCTTCGTCACAGTCTTTATTTACTTTATTTAGGCCTACACCTTTAGATTCCAGTCTGTCTACATACGCAGCGCGTAACATACAACCGATAAGCACAGACAAGAAGAGAAAAAAGATCCAGTCAATTGTAACCATGGCGACCGAGAAATTCAACAAGGGTTGATGACAACGTTTCGTGCATTTGGTTGTTATGTTCTTGGTGCATAGGACAAAATTATTGGCCTTCGTCTTCCCATAGTTCGGATAAACCCAGATTGATCCTTAAATAGATATAAAAAAAATAAGTATGAAACAACGCCTAGCATAATCTTGTCTTCAGACGTAAGGTAGAAGGATTCTGATGATCTATCCACTAGGTACCAAACGTCTTATCTGTGAAACAAAATCAGTAGGTCCATTAACTTGGTGAAGCCCCTGCTTTTACAAGAATCATGTCAAAAGTACATTCATTGGAAGCGTTACTCGCATTTGATGTACGTCGTATAGGCTTCATAAAAACCGGTGACCCAGAACATGTGTATCTTATAGCGGTATGACATGCGTTTTAAAATAAATATTATTATTTAATGAGATGATATAAAAAGTTAAACTGATTTTGGCGATTTAATATTGTATTACAAGTAAAAAAGAAGTACACCGTTCAAGCAAATTTAATAATACACTTATTACACTGTATTAACTTAAAGCTTCAAGAATACAAAAAGCATACCGCTGATTAGCCAAGCCATGTTGAAAAGTAGTCCTATAAAACTGAAGAACATTGCGCAGCCGCCTCCGCTTTTCTTGCCAGAGTTGTCATTGTTGCGTCTTCCGGAGCAGCTAAAAGACATTGGGGCCCAACCACTCACGATAAGATAAACAGGAATCATAGGCTCCAGGGGGCAACCATTCAAATGGACGGCACCTGAAATGTAGCGATTCATTAATGCATATGACTCGAAAAGCTGTGTGTGTGTGTGCGTGCGTGTGTGTGCTAACATAGTTAGTTAGCTGAAAAACGCACATAGGCTTATGGCGACTAAAGAGATTAATATTTTGAGTCCAATGGGTCAGTAGGTCACAAGTGCGGCACCGAGGACAACATGGTTACGGGGTCTATACACATGTACAAGAAATAAGGTAACATAGTATTCGTGCAACAACTGGGAATATTGATGCATAGTCACTTACACTCACCAATATTGTTTCATAGATTTCTGTTGGAGAGTTTTCAGTGCATGACTTAACCTAAGAGAAGGTTATCAAGTAAAATCGACTCAATATAATAAAGGGCGAACTAAGTGAAATTGCTTTACGTGAATTGATATATTTCAAATTATATTTCAGCTTCGAACTACTATATCAATATTCTGTAGAAATATTGAAATTTTCAAGGTACAGTAACTAATTTTACATTACGTAATTTTAGTCTTAAAAAATATAACCATCAATCGTTCATTTTAACAATTTCTAACGGAACTTTTCGTGGCCGAAACAGAGCAATTTGATTATGGATTGATCTAACATGAAATCGTAGGTTTACATTAAGCCAGATTTATTGTTCCTTCAAGTACAGGATATGTATAATATACCTCCAGCACATGTTTATCTCACGCGTTTGAAACAATTATTCATATTCGTTATTTATACGAATGCACACGCCGTTACAAAGCCTTTTTCAGTCGTAAGTCGTTGATTACAAACGATATATTTAAGTTTCCAATATGCCAGAGAAAGGTTAACAAAATTATATATACATGTTCAATTAATTGAAATTGTTGGGTTGTCAAAAACGTTATTTGCCCAAATGTTTCATTAAAAGATTGTAACTTTGTAATTTGTTGGCCAATGAATACATGTAATAACAGTGGTAACATGCAATGTTGCTTTTCATGAATCTAAATCAATTGTCCGTAACGCATTATTTGAGTCGCGTTCTGAGAAAACTGGGCATAATGCATGTGCGTAAAGTGTCGTCCCATATTAGCTGTGCAGTCCGCACAGGTTAATCAAGGACGACACTTTCCGCCTAAATTGGATTTTGCTAAGAACAGACTTCATTTAAACGAAATATGGCATAAAAGCGGAAAGTGTCGTCCCTGATTAGCCTGTGCGGACTGCACACGCTAATCTGGGACGACACTTTACGCATATGCATTATGCCCAGTTTTCTCAAAACGCGACTCAAATTAATCGTTCGTGACGCATTATTTGATGGAATGACAATGCATACGCACGTCAGATGAACAGTTCATTGAGATTTCATTCTGCTATTTAACGAGTCCAAACAATATTCTAATCAGTACGATGCATTTAGTAACTTTTGAGTTCGGAAAATAGTCAAATAATTAAAAATACGACGAGAGGTCAGACCCTAACGGGCCTGCCGTGCAATGCACAATTAGAATTAATCCGATATATATCCTAGTTGAACTCTAGCTGGACTGAAGTACATAAAGCATGGCCCTTTTTATATTCAAAACCACAAACCTACGTTGATACTTAATATAACATTTTGTGATCCGTAAAAGATGTGTAATATCCTGTTACAAGTAGTATTGTATAATTATAAAAAAAAAACTGTCATCTCTGTGTTCGAAGCCAAAACTTATCTACACAACCAATATTGATTTCCCCAATCATTTATTATATATACTTATATGAAAACTATCGTCACCTTGATCGCTATTGTGTACGAATTAATACATGTTTCGGGGGCGTTAACATGTGGTTATCATTTTATCAATAAATTTGATAGCTACCCCCGGGAAACGACATTGACCTCTCTCGTAAATAAAGTGTAGTTCGTTCACTCACCCATGACTATCTTGGCAGTGCCCAATCCCACTCCTAAGAAGGCAACGATGAAAACGACGCAACACACCACTGAAAGAGACAAGCAAAAACATGTCAATTACTAGTGCATATGAGACGCGTTCTGAGAAAACTGGGCTAAATGCATGTGCGTAAAGTGTCGTCCCAGATTAGCCTGTGCAGTCCGCACAGGCTAATCGGGGACGATACTTTCCGCTTTTATGGTATTTTTTGGTTTCAAAGAAGTCCCTCCTTACCGAAAATCAAGTTTAGGCGAAAAGCGTCGTCCCTGATTAGCCTGTGCGGACTGCACAGGCTAATCTGGGATGACACTTTACGCACATGCATTAAGCCCAGTTTTCTCACAGCAAGGCTCATATTATTATAATTAATTCATAAATTGTCGTAGGTGCATCTTAGCTCGGCTACATATACCCGCGTCTATAAGCATAACATTACATTTAAAAAAGAACAGTTTACTATGTTTATAGCATTTCAAGTTGTACCCAAAAAAGATATTACTTAACTTGCTGTGGGATTCTTTTTCATCGACAAGACACCAATCATGTACCTCTTACTGATTTATACATTATTTGAGTATTTAATATATTCATGTAAAATTAAGGCTCGAGAAACAATGCAGTTTAAAGGGACCGTCAACAAGATTGACGAAAAAAGAAAAGTTCTCCAATACCGTATTCTTTTGCAATTATTAGTTAACATTTGTATATTGATTAAAATATCACGACTTGTATATTACATTAATTGAAAAAAAATCATATTTACAGTATATTCGGTAATAAAATTTTGCGATTTGAAATAGAAAGTACATCGCGAAAAGAGGTAACATAACGATATTCACTCTATAAATAACGCAAGTAGATTGACCATTGTATCTATAAAATATATACAATTCACTACGCATGCACAATTTGCATTCCTGTGTTTACCATGTGACGATGATGATCAATCTACTTGCGTTATTTATAGTTAACTGTTAGTTACCTGGTACACATACCCTGTAAAATTGTATTACTGAATATACTGAACAGTGTTCATTCTGGGCCAGATTGCTGGTGGGCCAATGACCCATCAGCCATAAATTTAGTGGGCCATTTAAAGGTTTTGTAGGGACCACCTGATTGCAGGATTTATGATCACTGCAAGCTGCATGTCTATACAGAGTACTTGTCCGAAAATTCGAACAGCAGTTAACAAACATGTTACTTTTACTATGCTTTTTACAAATGTCACAAAACATCAAATTATTTGTGTCATCGTACGACAACCACGTAAATTTCTCTAACCAACCTTTCTGGAATTTATGATCATCTACATTTTCCGAAGGTTTCATTTGTTCGCTTGAACCAGCAGACGATGTAGGCATACTCGCTTCGGCCAAAGCATCTGCTGCTTTGCCACCTTCCTAATCAGAAGCCCTTTCACATTCCCTTGGTTTTTTGTTTTTAAAAAATGTAGGATAGTTCGTCCCTCGCTGCTCTCCTTTTCTGCTTTACGCTTTGACATGTTAAAACACTTTATTTTTTATTAAAAACTTTGAAAATCGCAACAAAATATGTTGACAAACGTTTTCAACACTTTCTGATTACACAGTTTGCTGACATGTGACATCTATCAACCAATGGAAGTGCAGGATTCAACACAGTGCGCCCGCGGTAGCCAAGCAACGGTTATTTCCATCTACATTTCGACTAAGCAGACAAGTGTTTAGAATTCGCAAAACGATTCCGTCGCTTTGGTTTTTATAATTAAATCTCCCACTCATATAGTTTTTAATGCGCCAATTATATTATGTATACGCCCGACTGGCCCACTGATATTCTTTAGAATGCGCCAATTAATATTTTGATGCGGGAATCCCGCAATGGCGCTGCCCAGAATGAACACTGACTGAAGATATGAAATCTTAACAACGTTTTCATGTAATGTAATATACCAGTCGTGACTCGTGATATTTTAATCAATATAAACTAATGATTGTAAAAAATACGGTATTTTAGATTTTTTCTTTTTTTCGTCAATATTATTATCCAATAAAGCGTTTCATTTTGCATTTTTATTTCATTCAAAATTAATCGCCAAATGTACTTTTATTGATTTATACATTATAAGTACTCTTAACATATTTATGTAAAGTTAAGGCTCGAGAAATAATACAGTTTAAATCAATGTACCGTAGCGTTTCTTTTTGCATTTTTATTACATCCAAAATTAATCGCCAAACTGCTTTTCGAAACTGGAGTGCATCACTCACTCAGTTCCAGCAATAGTCTCTTGAAATGCAATACCAACTACAAAATAATGTGTTGCAGCTTTTGGTATAATTTAAAATGCTGTCTATGCATATTTATTGGCATATCATCAAGAGTGTAAACATATTTAATACTTGTTCAGAAATTGTTTTTGTTTGATCAAAAGCATTTGTTTAACTTAACTATAACATAACCATATATAGATATTTCGGTATATATACCTAATCAGGGTCAGTGCCTTGTTGTTTCAATGGCGAACTCTCACGATGTAGTGGTATGTGCCAGTTCAGATCCACATAATTAAATACAGATTGAGTGAAATTACACAAAAATGAACATCATCAGATGTTTTCTTTATTTGTAGGAACGATGTGACGCATACCCTCACGGCCTACTTGATGTGTGCTATATATTTATTTATTCCTGTGCGTAATAAAAAGATTATCGTGGTCAAAATGTATCATGATAATTTAAAAAACAAAATCCAGCATTGTGTATTAAATGAAAAAACGAATTATGTTACTGGACAGGAGTTTAT
Source organism: Dreissena polymorpha (assembly GCF_020536995.1). Lineage (NCBI taxonomy): Eukaryota > Metazoa > Mollusca > Bivalvia > Myida > Dreissenidae > Dreissena > Dreissena polymorpha. The sequence goes on from NC_068362.1 coordinate 62,178,300, forward strand.
GCTCTTAATGACGCAGCCATAACGTGGATAGATAACCGTGTATCGAGCATAGATCATCATTGTTTTTAATACTTTTATGCAGGCAATTAATGCATCTATTCTCATCGTAATTAATAAGAATTTTACTTAAATTACTCTATATAAAACATTAAATTTGACTATGCTCTTTTTACTCTGCATATCTTTTTTAGAGTTGATTATGCATGAAACAATAATCTGTTAAAAGTTGATATTATAATTTGAGAAATTATTAGTTTATATAGGATCAAATTGTATAAAAAAAATAGTTAACTAAGGAAAGGGTTACATATTATATAAATTACAATTTCAATAAGCTGTCGACGAGTCTGTAGTATCTCATGTAACAATGTATGGCTGATGTGTCCGTGAAATGTTGCTTATACGTAATCAGGTTTTATAAGAGCAGATATTCACAAATACATTTTCCGATCTTGGTCCCACCTGGGATTACCGAGTTTACATCTGCGTGTCAGTTTGGAAGTTGTAATGATAATTATTTGCAAAATACGTTGTGTTCATATAGTGTTGTGATTTACTTTTTTAACAGATAATTAGAGGATATTTGTTCATGTTAGTGTAAGATCGTTTGCTATTTCACGAGTGATCATAGAAAATATATTTTCACGAGTTGCGCAACCAAGAGTGAAAATATTATTGTTTTATGATCCCCAGTGAAATAACAAACGATCTTACACTGACATGAACACATTTTCTGTTTATTTAATGCCCCATTTTCAAGAAAACAATAAACAGCTGTTTCCCTTTCGCAGAAGTTACCCTTTTCCCGTGGCGTGCCTCAATACATTTCAATACACAAAATGGCGTCATTAGTGTTTGCATCATCCTCCGCCAAGAGGAATAGTCCAATATAAACAAAGCTGAAAGGTTGAACATTTAATTTCTCTTGCTAAAATAAGAAAACTAAGTTAAGCATAAAATGACAATGACAATGACAATAGGTTTATTTGTTCTGAAAGGCATCCGGCCCAAAATACAAACATACATGCAGTAATCATAAGTAGTGACATGGTATGTAATATTAACAACAATAATGGTAAGACGTGTAAAGTAAAAACAAAAAAAAGTATAATGCTTATAGATATATAGTCAATCACGTAAGCATTAGTTAAATGTATTTGAAATACTATCGAAGACAGGTGTTATCAAATGTTTAAGTAGCACATTTACGAATGGGGCAGTATCGCATAAAATATACACTATATGCGAGTTTGCCTTCAGTTACAGTAAACTCTCCCGTAACTTATATGCAACGTCAAGATATCTGCCAAATGCAATTGCCTAGTGTCAGACATAATTACCACAAATAAATGTTCTGATATAGTACATTCCAACCAGTTATTCATAAAACATTGGTCTCTTATATGATTATAAACAGGGCAGACTAATAAAAAGTGAAACTCATTTTCGATACTATACACATTTCTATGTAGACACAATGGACAGAATCTATATTCCCTGTCAATACCGACATGACAACCTTTCTATTTTATCACCTTTTTGATGTCCCCATAATTCCGCCGAGTATAGCAATATTGGTTTGACAATTGCATCGAATAATTTTAAAGCTTCGTGGTGTTGGAAGCTGCCAAAATATGTTTGGTAACGAAATATTGAGTCCGCTGCCTTTTTCGCTTGCATTGATAACGTATCCTTGGTTTTCGTTCAGCATAATTTAGGTGTAAAGAATGATCCAAGGTACCTGTAGAGCGACACGACTTCAATAGGCGTATTGTTAAAGAACCATCGCTCATACTGTCTCAGTGGACCACCATTTCTAAACACTATTATTTTCGATTTGCCCAAATTGAGCTGCATACCCGTGGCCTCGGAGAATTCCTGTATTCGATTGATTTGTATCTGCAGTTTGCTAGCGGTCTCGGCAGCTGCTGCGATGTCGTCTGCAAACATCAGTGCTTGTATTTCATCTATTTCGTTGGATATAAAGATTCCACTTCCGCAATGCTGCTTCAAGTGAGTGACAAGGTCGTTGATAAAGAGCGCAAAAATTACGCTAGAACTGACGCATCCTTGTTTTGTTCCGATGTTACAATCAAAATATTCATCGAGGCCTGTTGACAATTTAACACACGAGCGAAGCTGTCTATACATGGATTTACAAACACCCAACAGCAGGCTGTTTTCGTTGACCCCTTTTCGCACTAAGCTGCTCCATAGATGCTGATGCTTACAACTATCATACGCTTTAAAATAGTCAATAAAAAATACGTATACTTTTCCTCGTCGTTTTGTTATATATTTTTGAATAACAGCGCTTAAGTTAAACATATTGTCCGTTGTACCATAGCCAGATCTAAATCCCGCTTGTGACTCGTCGATAACTTCATACTGATCAGCCCATCGTGCCAATCGAGAACTAAGTATTTTCATGAAAACTTTACCCAAGCTTTTTGCCACCGACACAGCTCTATAGTTATTTGGATCCGATTTAGGTCCTTTCTTGTGTATCGGAGTAATCAGGCTCTCGCACCAATCCACTGGAAAATGTCCTGTTGATAAAACAGTTAAACAGTATCTTTATGTACGGTAGTGTAACGTGTATTGCATGTTTGTACATTTCTATGCATTTCTCGTCTGGTCCTACAGCACATCCACTGCGTAATGATTTTAGGCTGGTCACAATTTCATTATCAGTTATTTCGCAGTCTAATATATCATTGTCTCTAGTGTCTCTTACAGAAGGGAAAGTATTTTCGAAGACATGGTTATCATTAGTGTCAGAGAACAATTTTTCAAAATATTCCCGCCAATTATCTGCATCAATAACGTTAGTATTACAGTTATCTCTGCCACTAGCATGTTTAATACTTTTCCAAAAACACCTTGGGTTTTTACTTTTTCAATTAGCAAATTTCTCCGTTGCCTCTTAAGAGACAAACATTTTACACGACAGAGGTTTTTGAACACATTTTTACTTGTAAGATATATGTCCAAATCATGCTTAGAGTTTGTGCGGCGGTATCGGCGTAAATTATGATATTTGTCATACTTCGCTTTAGTACAGACCTCGTCCCACCATTCAGGTTGTTTATTTGTAGTGTTTCGTTTGTTTGTTTTAGGTCTTGGGTGAGAGCGCTTCATACATTAACCAGCGTTTTTAAATAGTGCCACAAAACCATTCAAACTATTGCCAATATCCATACCAATGGTGCTCATAAACACGTCAAATAATTCTTCGAACGTTTGTACAAAGACAGCTTTTGCAGACTCCTGTCAGTTGAACGTGTCAAACAGCTTTAGGTGTATATCTGTTCGTGCTAGTGGATCGGCGTCGACGAGGTCTGTTGTGTCCAATGCGAATTTACAGACTATAGGGAAATGGTCCGAAATGTCCAAAGTGTCAACTTTGAAGTCAATTATTCGCTCGAAAAGTGCCGATGACGCTATGGAATAGTCCACTACGCTTGATTCATCATTTGCTGTGCACGTAATTTCACCATTGACATCGCTAAATCTTCCGTTTAATATATGTAAGTCTTTGGTACAACACATGTCTATAAGCGAAAGGCCGAAAGAATTATGCCTGCAATCCCTACTTTTACGCTTCAAACAAAAGCTATCTCCGGGGTACGGGACATTTTCATTATATATATAGTTTAGGTCATCTTCCTCAATATAGTCTAAAACTCCTTTACCCGCTCATTCAAATCTCCACCAATAAGGAACATTACGTCTCCTAGTTCAGATTCTATTAAACATATTTTTTCATGTAATAATTCGATTCCGTTGTTGTTTTAAGGGTCATATATTAGTGACTGCTCGGGTGCAATATATGCGAAGAATATAACTAGATCTCTGTTTAATTTCACGAACTTCTTGTCCACAAACAGTACAACAGTTTCTTCGAATGCTTTATAAATACGCTTCACTACTCCCTTGTTAATTAACCACGGTTTTATGAAGACAGACACTCCACCAGCACCTCTGTTACCTCGAGTTCTGGTTCTTGGACTATCAAAGATCACATACTCTGTCAAAAACGTACTGAAGTCATCATGTTTTTGCTTCCATGTTTCGCACATACAAATAATATCAAATTCCTCACAGTATTGCTTTACTATCAAATCGTCAGTGTGTTTTCGCAGCCCCTGGATGTTCAATGAGCACAACTTAAGGTTCACTTGCGTTGGTGTATTTGAGCTTTGGCCGGAATACTATATGTCATTGTCAGTAACCGCGATCGGTTGTTTGCTAACGTCATCATACACGTATTTCACACCATCGACAACGAGATGGTCATTTCTAAAGAAAGCGTTTTTGTCATTATCTAGGCACTCTTTGAAAAAATCGTAAAGTTTCGATCGCGATTTCATCACATACTCGTGCAAGTCCTCGCCAACTCGAATTCGCACTTCTTCCCCAGCTTTCCTTTTGGACCTAAATGTTGCCATGATTCTGTCTCTTACCTTCATATTTGCACACTTTATAAGTACTGGTCTTGTTGTCGATTTAGTTGAGAGACGGTATGCAAAGTCAAAAGAGTTCTCATTTTCTGACAGACCCAGCTGACTATTAATAGCGTCAAGTAGTTTTGCTTCGGTTTGTGCCTGGGTTTCGTTTCCATTGTCTTCAAGATTGAATACTTTCAAGTTTTGCTTCTTGACGTATCGCTCGAGATTCTCATGTCTTTTTGACGATGCCGTTAGACTGCCTTCAATGGTGTTTAGCTTTTCTGTTAGACTGTTGACTTGTACTGTTAATTCTTCGTTTTGCTTTTTTAAGGTGTTAATTGTCCTTTTCTAGGTTTTTTACTGTGTTGTCAATGGAATCAAACTTATTATTTAGTAGTTTAACGTTTTTATATATTTCAATCAACAAGGTATTAGAGTCCATATCTACTTCATCTGGCGTGGGGTCAAACACGGATGCGCCTTGTTCAGTTGAAGGTCGGAGCCACGTGTCTAGTGATATATTCGGCGTTGTGCCGGTAGAGATCTGACTAGATATTTGATGGTCAGGGATATTTGAGCCGACATCATGGTCGATATTAGTTGCTAGTTTACGGGTAGTGCTCTTCACTCCGTTTGTCTTCGGGGGTCCTGGGTTCGATTCTACTCCATGTGTAGGAAAAACAAACATACGCGTATGGTAAGCGATATAAACATCATGTCCGTCACTGTTCCTGTCTGTTGCTCTTTTGATTTCGGCATTCTGGACGGGTTAAAAGACCCGATTCTGGCTCGCCACACATTTAAAGCTACGTCCATAATGTTGATTATAGTTATACAGGTATTGCGTAGAGTAATGTCTAAGTGCACCTCATGAGAAAGCACGATAACGGTACTCCGTCAGGCTACACTGTGTCCACAATCTGGTACAACCGACACTTGCTAGCGAAGTCTATTCAATTTTGCTGTCGCTACTCGCAATTACAATAGGCGGATTAGAGAATCACTGTTCACTGGTGTGCGAAATCGTTAGTGTACATTTTGCACTGTGTCCTCTCAATAACCATCGAACAATGAATAATTGTTTTATACGTACTGTTTTTTCTTTAAACATATACATCCAAAATTAGGCACAACATATTCCAGATCTCAATCACTGCTATCCATATATATATTTTTTTCCACAATATTCCGATTTAAAATCCATTAAAACACATTTCATGTCACAGTTAGAAAAAACACGTCTGCACCCCATGACAGTCACTACCCGTGAACTACTGGTAGTGTAACAACGTTTACTGAACAGTACATGTCCGTGATGTCGTGGGAATCTTAAACGCAAATTTTGACATTTGTTCAATCTTTTAGTAATTTAGTGTTTAAAACTGTGGATTAACGACAAACAGCATTAATTTAACTGGTGTTAAGTGTTGGACAAGTGAACCGCTCAATTGCGTGACGAAATTTCAAACTCGACATTTTGGTCATTTCGGACTAAAGGGACAAATGTAAACAGATAATCACGTTGCCCGACAGCGCGGAGCACGTACCAGCTAGGCAAAAACAAGGGAGATTACTTTGCAAGTACTTGTTTAGTGTGTCAAAGAAGGGAAGTAAATCTTGATTTGATAATCTAAAAATAGAAAAAGTAGTTCCTAAAATTTGTTTATTTTCAGTGCTGTTATTTCACTGCAAAATGTCATATTTTTATCATTAGGTATAAAAGAAAGTGTTATATTGCAGACTTAACAGGCTTTTATTTGTAAAATAATTACCAAAGTTAATTTTGATTGATATGTGTGTATTTGTAGTACATAATGGCACAAATTTATATATTATTGCTTTTGATCAGTCTGATATATGTACGTAAACATATAATGCCTATTAAAGTATTTTATATATAACTCTGTGTAAAAAAAGGATAATTATCAATTCTTAATATTTTGTTATGAGCAATCAATAGATGCTACTTTTTTCAAACAAAATCCTAATACAACAATGCTGTTCAGTTTTTGACAAAAAGTTTCATAAAGATGTGATACCCGACACCATACAACTACTATATTAATATATATTATAGATATTAATAGATATTACTTGTACACGATGACATTGACAAAGATACAAATATGAAAACAATAAATTATAAATCCGATGTTTGTTTTTTTCACAGCAATCATTATCATTATTTCGTTATGATATAAACTAATAATTGTAAAGATTTACGGTATTTTAGAACTTTTCTTTTTTCGTCATTCGTGATTGACGGTACCTCTATACAATTCCAAAATTGACGTTAATAGTATATACCTTTAAACATAAAAGTTATTATATATACACATATTATTGTACATGTAATTACACGGATCTATGAACATACTTGCAGAACCGCATATTGCTAAACCTTCGCTGCCTCCGTTTCCGCGTGCCATACTTCAATATCCTCGATTCCGGTAAAGTTAAATAACACCGTTTAACAAGCCACTCTGCTCATGATCCGTCCATGAAAAATATTATGTTCAAAAAATAGGCCAATAATTGTTGACGCCGGGTTTTAAATCGACTTATTGTTTCCTCAAAACGACTATTTCAAATGAAGGACCACGCTTCGCTTTTTACGGGATACCGTTTATGCCATCGTGGTTACACATTACAATCCAGAGGGCGACATTGCGATAGTACGATGACGACAATGCGATAGCGACAACGCGATAGTAAGATGGTGACAATGCGATAGTACGATGGCGACAAGGCGATAGTACGATAGCGACAGTGTGATAATACGATGGCGACAGTGCGATAGTACAATAGCGACAATGCGACAATGCGATAGTGTGATAATACGATGACGATAGTGCGACAATACGATGGCGACAGTGCGATAGTACGATGGCGACAGTGCGACAGTGTGATAATGCGATGACGAAATTGCGACAATACGATGTGTATAGTGCGATAGTACGATGGCGACAATGGGATAATACGATGACGACAGTACGACAACGCGATAGTACGATGGCGACAATGCGATGATACTATTCCATTGTTGCCATCTTACTATCTCGTTGTCGCATTGTCGCTATCGTACTATCGCAGTGTCGCCATCGTACTATCGCACTATCGCATTGTCGCCATCGTACTATCGCACTATCGCATTGTCGCATTCTGATGGCCTAACGGTATTCCGTAGCTTTCGGATAAAACGTTATCGATCGTATGTGAGTGGCTTTCGTAGGTTAAGAAGTCATTCCGCCCCTTAGGCAATACTAACTATCTTCGTATCCAACTAGAGCAAATGGAACGCTCCACTGACTTTTTCAACTAAAAACATATTCGGCAAAGTTTTATGACCGTCGTCCGGTTGTTAAACACGTTTTTGATGCGTTAACGGATCAACGCAATTAGTATGAATCCTGGTAAAGTAACACATGTATCAATAAACAAAGATTGGAAAAATCAATGCAAGACTGCGGGACAACGTTCTAGACTGATGGCAGTATGCAAACATATTGTTGGAGCCCAAACAGAAACACGCATTGTCAGAGCATGATATTATTCGGTCCGAACAATTCCCGGACTTTGGAAAACAATCATATGAGTCGCGTTCTGCGAAAACTGGGTCTAATGCATGTGCGTAAAGTGTCGTCCCAGATTAGCCTGTACAGTCCGCACAGGCTAATCAGGGACGACACTTTCCGCCTTAACTGGTTTATCATGTAAAAGAGACTTCCTGTAAACAAAAAATACCATAAAAGCGGAAAGTGTCGTTCCTGATTAGCCTGTGTGGACTGCACAGGTTAATCTGAGACGACACTTACGCACATGCATTAAGCCCCGTTTATTCAGAGCGCGTCTCATATTTTCTATGCGTTCGTTTTAATTCTGAGACAAAGGTTCCCCAGTCCATGGTTTGTTTATTGCACAGATAGAGTGAATATCTCATGGCTCTTTTGTACAATGTTAAGAGTAATCATGTTAATAGTATGTAAGAAATTTGGAAATTGTTAATGTGACCTGTGCGCGGACCCCAAACTATAAACATGATGGGAATTTAGGAGGCTTATATCTGGAAAAATCACTACAATCGTAAGTATTAGTGTAATTGTTTTGCGCACTTAAGTTTCATAAGTATTACTCCCTTTACGTTTAAGTAGGGGTGTGATAACATATATGTTGTTCCTCTTGTAATTAATTCACTGCGTCTTATTTTGAAAATCGATATTTTATAATTTGTTTATCTGCAAATAAACAATCATTTAGATGTGGTAGTTATAGCTTAAATTAAACGATGATACTATCGAAACAGCATTATTTTATACTGAACTATTATTCTGATTCAATCAAAAATGGAGAAACATATACAGAACAACTTGCGCGCTCTGAACGCACATTTCGAGTTGTTAATTAGACTTTCGTGAGAGTTCTCTCGTATTCGGCCTCAGGTTTATACTGCTGTCTTTAGCCCAATAACAATGCAATCATAAAATCAGAAAAATGATATGATTGTATGATATTAACCATACAATGGCATTAGTTTGTAATTAAAAAAGCAACCCCAAACTGCCTAAAAACCTGAAGCAAATGTGACTACATATGTTAAATACAAGCAATTTTTAATAAAACAGTGACTTTGTAGTCGTTATGTCAACGCGAAACAAAAGTTTTTGTCTAAGTGTATCTTGGAATAAAAAAAAAAGATAAATATATTTAATTTCTTATCTAAAACACTAAAACCCATGCTTTATAAGTATTCGCCTTAACATGTGCTACCATTGCAATGACGTCACTATGTTTCTGTCATCTGCATTCGGATGAGAAAAAATACTTCTCATCTGCAAACACAAAAGTATTGCGCGAGGAAAAATGAAATCGTATATAATTACTTTCATTTTTAAAGGTCATGTTTTACAGTTTTTAAAATTAATATTGTGGTGATTTTTGAGACTTTTCCGTAAAGTGGTGTTTTTTGAGACTTTTCCTTAAAACATCTCATGCACATGTTGGCGAAAGTGTAAAAAGTATATTAGTATTACCCATCATAAAACGTGAATAATCAAACAGGTAAGTTAAGTAAACAGGCACCCGGCATTTAGCTGCTTCCCCTACACAAAGCTGTAGTATCATCTCCCGGCTGCTATCATCTTCAAAAATCATCAAATTTGTCGATAATTGGAGTCGTGTTCTGAGAAAACTGGGCATAATGCATGTGCGTAAAGTATCGTCCCAGATTAGCCTATGCAGTCCGCACAGGCTAATCAGGGACGACACTTTCCGCCTAAACTTGATTTTCGGTAAAGAGGGACATCATTGACACTAAAAATACCATTAAAGCGGAAAGTGTCGTCCCTAATTAGCCTTTGCGGACTGCACAGGCTAATCTGAGACGACACATTACGCACATGCAGTATGCCTAGTTTTCTCAGAACACGACTCATTGGATCTGATACACACTAACCAAACAAAGCAAGTCATTTTTTACTTATGTACCTTATAGACAAACATGTGTATATGTAAAAAAACATTTCGACTATTTTTTTGTTATTTTATAAATCAAACCGACAATTTTGAGGGGCTTTGGAAGGGCAACATCTCGGGGTAAAGGGGTGGGGATAGCAGCCGAGTTCCTGTGGTTGAGAAGCGAACCTGTGTACACAAAGTAAGTGCTGCAGAAAAAAATGACAATTTTATAGCAGTTTACACAATATTACTTGATGTCGATCAATATCATTACAATAATTGTTTATACAACTAATAGGCGGAGATGTATTACAATGGTCAGGTTTGTTGATCTCAATTATTATGTATATAAAAAATAGGTCGTATGTCATATGCGGCCAGGGTAACTTTAAACGGGCCTGCGAATTTTGGTCAGGAGCTATACTGTCCGCCATATGGTCTCGCAAGGTTTAATGGACTCATCGGATCCAAGTGTTATAGTGGTAAGTAGCCCTACCTGTCACGCAAGAATCGCATGATGAACCGTGTTTTTCAATTCGCTAAGTCGTAGTCGACAAGTAATAAACTCTTTTTCTAACGCTAGACAAAGTAATACAAACAGTAGGATTTGTAATTTAAAAGCGGAACATCGTTTCAATAAATATTTAAACAGAATGTATTACTATCAATCTTTACTAAAGTAACACTGGACATGTGTACAACATATTAAAGAATTAATGCAAGAAGATGTTTTAGTATAAGGTGCAAGGGATGCAAATTAAGCAGTTTTAAAACTAGTTTGAACACTGTATATGGGTCTTGTTCTGAGAAAACTGGGCATAATGCATATGCGTAAAGTGTCATCCCAGATTAGCCTGTGCAGTCCGCACAGGCTAATCAGGGACGACACTTTCCGCCTAAACTTGGTTTTCGGTAAGGAGGGACTTCCTTGAAACTAACAATACCATAAAAGCGGAAAGTGTCGTCCCTGATAAGCCTGTGCGGACTGCACAGGCTAATATGGGACGACACTTTACGCACATGCATTAAACCCAGTTTTCTCAGAACACGACTCATATTATACGTAGCGATATATGGACATCGATCAGTTTCAAAACAAGTTTGAACACTATTTGTCATATGTGGGGATGGTGTTGTAAATAAAATAGAAGCTCGTCCGGGCTATACAACATCCGTAAATGTTTTGGTATGTAAACTAAGAATATTACCCATTTATGCCTAGTGGACTCTCCCATCCTTCTAAATTGGATATATTTATTTTCAAAATTAGGAATGTCTAGTATATTTATTTCTATATTTAGAATATTTCTTACAGAAATTCCTTTGAGCAAACAGCGTAGACCCTGATGAGACGCCGCATCATGCGGCGTCTCATCTGGGTCTACGCTGTTTGCCAATGCCTTTTTTCTAGACAATAGGTATAAATGGGTTAACTAGAATCAGTTCTCAAACGATTAGTTCAACTATTTCGATACTTAATCACATTGAATCGTAACAAAAAAAACAATTGTTCAACGCATTTAGTTGTAATGTATTTATAATTTGACAGTTTTTAAATAAATGCGCTTCTCAAAAACATAGTTATTAAGTAAGTCAAAACAAACTATACACACTGAAAAATATAATATAAATCACTTAGTTAAAAGTAGAACAAATATAAGTTGGAATTCAACCCTTGACTAGGGAAACATTTTGAAAGAAAATACAGTAAACATTCCTTTAACAAACTGCTCTAGCATGCCTACTTATTGACACTCTTCAACATATGGATATATAGAAAACTAACGAATTTGACGTAATCATAAAGTTCTTTTTAATCAACATATTATAATGTATAACATGATTAAGGATATCTATCAATTATAGGTTATTGAGACACCATATACACTGTTTAGGTACTTGATTATAATTACCAACCTAAACCGACAGTCTCACCTACCGTATCGTAATGATTGGCCTGGAAATGGTGATACGTATCATATCAAGTCTTGTTTATCATCGGATACGTCATTAAGAGGCCAAAAGTCGTCCTTTATGTCCGCCTAGTGGAAAGACGCCGTGGCGGAAGTAAGGAAACCAAGCGCTAAACGAGAGTTGCGACGACACTCCAATTCATTATTGCACACTTATCGTTAACCCGTTGCATGCTGGGAAATTTGTCGTCTGCTAAAATGTCGTCTGCTGAATTTGTAAAATTAGCATTTTCTTCGATTTTTTTCAAAGAATACTATCAGAATAGCAAACAGTTTGGATCCTGATGAGACGCCACGTTTTGTGGCGTCTCATCTGGATCCAAACTGTTTGCAAATGCCTTCAAAATTCGGTTCCAGCACTGAAAGAGTTAAAGCGATCGTCTCATACTTCTGGTTTGAAGTTTAAGGTCAACTATAACGATGAAATATTGCAATTTAAAAGACTGAGCATCCGGTTTGGGCTTAACTTTTTGATACAGGCAATTAGTGTCGAGTATATTACTAAGAATGTGTATACACTATAAAACATTTGTAGGAAACACGAGCACGTGTGACTCATGAACAAATAGTAGAAAGGATTTATAAGTTTAATAAGTTTTATACTCTTTCAGAGTTTATTTAGTATGTTAAGGTACAATAACGTTCATAGCGCAGTATAGCTAATATTAAACTTTGTTCACTGGACCTTAATTAATGATTAAACATGAAGTGCAATAAACATAGCCGTACGTTTGCATTAAACGCAGATTCATATTTCATTTCCAATGTGTTCAAACATTCGCCCTACACAAAATTAACCGCAGCTTTTATTTATGACCGCTACAATATTTAGAACAGTGATCGAATCACATTGCTATATTCATAATAATTAAACTAGATCTAACAAAAACAACGTGATCAAACTTTAACACTAAATAGCAATGGGTTTTAAAGTCCAAATTATCGTTCTAATTAATTAGGTTGAAACTGGTGTGTTATCGGCTACCGTGTTCGGTATATTATCTAGATAAATCTATTTAATCTTGTTGTACATATACACGATATATATTCTGAAAAGAGAACAACAATTGTGAAATTAATATGAGCTACGTTTTTAGAACAAGCGGTATTTGAATGGTATTGTTTAACATTGGAGTCGTTTTAATAGCATGTTGGATTGAAGTGTTGAACAGTTAGACAGAGAAAGTTAAAGAGTTGTTAATTTCAAGCGGCTGACATCTTGACAATTCTAAATATGAACACGTATTAATGAATCCATATTTAGCAACAGGAACAGTTCAGGTAAGTAGCTTGGTTATAACATGTGTGTCGATTGTGCGAAATTTGGATTTATGTTTTGTTTGTTCATGTACTGTTCAATTCGGACTAAGTGCCATTGTTAACGGTTAAATGTGTTATGTTCAATCGGTGATTTCGGAATGCTAACACACACATCTCCCTGTCACTTTTTAATTACATAACATTATTGCAGCTGACACCAGGCACGGAGAACGAGTTTTAGAGGACGAGCGGGGTCTTTGTCAAGAGTGCCAGAGGCTCTGTAAGTTGTTTTTCACTTTTCTTATCGTTTAAGTTGTAATATTCCAAACTATTCAGATTTTGATTATATGATCCATTGATCATGCTGAATATCTATTGTTTGTACTGTTTAAACAATGGGTTGTCATACATTGTTAAGGAGTATCACTGAACAGTATTTTACTAGTATAGCATATATTGTATGTGTATATATTTCGTCAAATATTTACTGAATTCAGTAGTGTAACAGGTCTATAAAATTAGTGTTTTGTAACCAATTTCTTGTATGTAAGGTGGTGTATCGGTTGTGACTAGTTAGACACGCAGAAGTTCCGGTTTATAATACTTGGATTTACGTCTTGAGATTGACGGTTCAAATATCAATTGGAATCTTGCATGTTTTATGACATCTTTGTGCCAGGTATGGTGATCTTTGTTTAAAGGTATCTGTCCCTGTGTATTTCCTGCATTTATGGCCCAACTCGCTTCTATTTTCTTCTTTTTGATAAAACTCTTGGGCTGTCAATAACTTTTACATTGACCTTATCGCAACATCCGGGCACTTGCGTCAGTTAGAGTTACATGCCCCTTGACGACGGTGAATACAAAAGCGCTGTCGCCATTTTATTTGCATTGAAATATTAAACACTGCTCGCAATTTTCTTAAGTTAAGGCACATCTTCGCGACCATTTTTTTAAGAATAAAAATACCCAGAAATAGAAATTCTTTCATAATAAATTTAATTTAATAAACGAACACAAATAAGGATGAAAACAAACAACCAATAAATTTTAAATATATGCAACATATAGAAGCTGATTTGAACCTCTATATTTTTACCTTATTACGTATTAAATAAATTGTCATGATAAATGTTATTGTTTTTATTTAATTCACACCAATTTCGACACTTTTTGTTTCCGCATGTTAGGTATTTGAATGCCCCTTTCTTCATCACAAACCGATTATCTCGTTATGATCGGATACTGTCCAGACAAATAAACAACACGGTGTCATAAAGCCAGCTGGGGACCTATACTTGGGGCTCTGCATAAACCACATGTGGTCATTAAACACAATTTATGATACCTCTATGTCATCTCTTGTCATACTGAGCAGTCATTTAAGCCAAATTTTAAATGCCAAAATAATTGAATATACAGTTGCTTTATAAAACACGTTGACACCTTAAATAAACATTTAATTAAATTAAATGCAATATTTTTCATTTGATTGTTTGCATCAGTCTTAATATCGTGTAAGCTTTTGTATTCTGGTGTTTAATTGCCCCTTTGTTTTGCATAATCCGATTATCTCGTTTTGATCAAATATTGTCCAAACTTAACTGACAAAAAGGTGTCATAAACCACACTGGGTGGTCCAGACAGTGTCATTTAACATGATAGATGCCACCATGTCTCCTCTTTCTGGTAGTATTAAGCAGTCAATGGGATGAATAATTAACGCCGATGTACTTAACAGTTGCTTAAATTAGATATGTGACATATGGTCAAATATAAAGTCATGTCCAATTTAGATTATCAGAAATTTACACCGTAAAGATACTAGCCCGATTAATTTATTAAAGTATTTAATAATTATAAAATTAACGTAAAAAAACAAGTAACGTATTTAGCGTGTATCAGTTAATTAAAAAGACGTCATTCCGTATTAAGATTTAATGTTACGACAATAAACGATCGACATCATAAAAAAAGAAATTACGTTTGACAGCAACGGGGGTAAATAATGTTTGAAAAACAAATATTTATACAGATATATGTGTGTAAATTTTAATATTTGTCACTCGTACTCATTACAATGAACACAACTAAGGCTTTCAGTAAGTCATGTACCAGATGTCCCTACGTATTTTACAGCTTCACATTAGCATGATAAATTGACATAGTAGAAATATAATTATAATGTTCGAAGATGAATGAACCCTGAAAAGAACGACAATACTCATTACATCAACATCTACAAGGATACTCCCATTATTACAGAATAAACGAATTTACCCGGTGTCTCAGTGACAAAGTTAATCATGAATGTCGCCGTACTCGATCGTCGCCCACTTGGTCGGGTCATTTTTCCAACATCTAGCTTGCAATTTGTACGGACATTCGTTAAGTCCAATTAGTTTTATTTTCTGATCATATCGGGCTTTCGAAGTGCAATCTAACCCTTCATAATAGTCAAAAGACATTTTAAACACCAATTACAGGACATTTAATTACCAATCGACTTCCCAATAGGAATGCAATTGACGAAATATCAGCAGAGGTGCTCAATCAGCATAGTAAATTGACCGTATCTAGGGCATTGTTTTCACCGTCGCTAAGGGACTGCCCCTTTTGTGACGTCATCGCGATAAGGTCAATTGGTTGTTGCACATCACTTTCACCTTGAAATATTAATATTACAGCAGTCACAGTGCTAACCTCCCCCAAGGCTGAGAGAGACCAGGTCGAGCGTAGCTTATACTCCGTAAGTAAGATGTGCAGTTTGTCAAAGTAACGATGTATAAACACTATTGTTATTGTCACTGTGTTGTTTTCAGGATACCTATGTTTTAAGATAATTAATGTTATCTTTATATGCCATTTGTATGTTAATATGTTGATTGGAACCACCACACAGCATACCATTATGTTTTAAAGATGAATATGAGTTTGATGTGTATGTATAATTATTGAGTATGGTTACCACGGTAACCATCTATAATTTGTAACCTTATTATTAAATATGCGTATTGATAATTTGTATATTTTCAGGACGGTCAGTTACAGATCAGTTTCAACGCTCGTATATTTATTATAAATCCACTCAATAAACTTGTATCTGTCAGTGCCTTTGTTGGGATTCTGCCCCCACATTTTGGAGCTGCCAGTGTAACAAATGGAGCCCCCAGTGAGGATTGTCAAGTGACAGGAGTGGACCAGCGGAGCATTTGAACAGATGTTCGTTTTGATACTTAAAAAGGTACCAAAACATTAAGTGATCACATTAATACATAATAAATATTGCGCATTGTGCCGGCATACAACATAGAACTTCAGGAGGACTACACCCAGTGACACACATCAGGATTGAGGAACTGTATTTTGAACAGTAAAGTACTGTGTGGTGGAAAAAAAAAATCTATTGTGTATGGTGGTGAGTGATTGTATTAAACAATGTATAAGGGTTTTCACTAGAATTGCATTCGGTATTTCAAGAATGTCAAGCATTCTTATTACCATTGAGTGTGCAATATATATCTATTGAAAACTCTTCGAAAAAAAATAAATTTAAACATGTATATATAATTACAATTGTTGTACAGTAAATGTGAGAGAATTATTTTTTGTGTGGTAGAAAAAAAAAAAAAAAGTTTTAATACACATTTTAACTAAGTGACTGGATTAATGGTGATTAACATGCATGAAATATGTAAATACATTTAACTGTAACATTTTAACATTCACCCTGCACTAGTATTGTATGTGGACAGCCCATATCTCTTCTTACTGTGGACCAACAATCCCCATCCCACCCTTGAGATCGTTTATGGTTGGTGATTTATGTTGTTTCATGGATTGATTCTTTTTGGGTTGGTTTTTACTTGCTCAAGGAGACTACAGTTGAACTGGTGAATTGTTGGAAGATTTGAAGTAGTTTAGTACATGATAAATTTAAGTAACAAAGTGTTAATACTGTTAAATAGATGTATGCCTAACAAGATTACTTTGTAGAACCAGTATGCTTCCGCATGCAGTATATACAGGCTGCGACAGTATTCGGGTTCCAGTCTAACCCAGGGTTTTTTCTCCACTTTTTGGGAAGATAGCCCATGGCTATGGAATTGGGAATTTTATCGGCATTTTCATGAAATTGGGAAAATAAATACATTAGCCTTTTTTTCCACATGAAAAGTCCACTGATTAGGGAAATACTAAATTTGATATAACTCTTTATAATCATTCAAATTAAAAGAACAAATTCATATAATACTTTGTTAGATGTAATTGAATTGAAATTGAGATAAAATACGCATAAGACTTCTTTAAAAAAAAAAAAAAAAAAAAATTTTTTTTTTTTTTTTTTTTTTGGTAATTGGGAATTTTTGGCCACATTTTGGGAAAAAAGTATACTTTTTGTGATTGGGAACATAGCCGAATTTCGGCTATAAAATCGGGCCAAAAAAAACCCTGTAACCAGTTTGCAGCGAGGTACATTTGTTACTGTCAACAAAAATAAATTGAGCCCCTCTGATAATTAAGTTATTAGAGGAGTTTTGTTGTGATCAGTCTGTTGTCTGCCCTCTGATAATTAAGTTATTAGAGTTTTGTTGTGATCAGTCTTTTGTCTGCACAATATTGTTACTTACAATTTTAATAGGTGCATAATTATTCAGTGCTAGGTTAAAGACTTGAATGTGAATGAATGACTACTTGCTATTAAAGTATCTGGTGTAAAACCGAACTTGTTCTAATACACATGGATTAAGTAGTCGATAGGTAGTTGTACTGCGTTAAACTAGTTTAGTGGGCCCATCATAGTGTTAAGTGTAGTGTGTAACTATAGATTAGTTTAGTATATAGTACTTTGTGTAATAGACATGTTCGGTTATTAATTGAAAGCAAGAGAAAGTGTGAAATAGTTTTATTTTTTAAGAATATATTTTAAATATTAAGCATGGCTCAAGTAAGCGAAGATGAAATTGCCTTATTAGAGGTTTTAAAGAAAATGAAGTTAGAGAAGCCTGATGAATTAGAAAATGTGTTGTCACAGAAACTTAGTAAGGTGGAAGAAGTTGTTAAAGACAAAGATCCACTAAGATTTCCAAGAATCTCATTGTTTTACGGAGAAACAGGAAAAGGTGAGGTCTCGTACAGAGCATGGAAATATGAAGTAAACTGTCTTCTGAGAGAGAAAGCATATTCCAATGCAAGCATGTTACTAGGCATCAGACGCTCACTTCGAGGGGAAGCGGCAGATATGGTCATGAGAATAGGGGAAGAGGCAAAAATACAAGATATTCTTGATTTGTTTCAAAGTACTTTTGGCAATATAGAGACTCCTGAGTCAATTCTTAAGAAATTTCATGCCTGTGAACAAGGTGAGAATGAGCCTGTGGTCAATTATGCTAATAGAGTAGAGGAACTGTTTTCCCGAGCTGTAGAATTGGGAGATCTTCATAGAACTCAGCATATTTTACTTAAAAGTGTATTCTATGAGGGTCTGAATGTTGAAATGAAAATCGCATCTGCTTTCAAATTTGAAACAACCTCTGACTACAACAAATTTAAAGCAGAAATAAGGAAATTAGAGTCTGAATTGCAGAGTAAAAAGCCCAAATCCAAACAATGTCAGGCGGCAACAGCACATGTCAAACCAGAAAAGTCAGAATTAGGTGAAATTAAGACTTTACTTGAAAACATGAATAGCAGAATTAAAGTATTGGAGAAAGAAAGAGAACAGTACCAGATAAATGCAGTACAGAAACAACAAGGAAATGACTACAGACAACAACAACAAGGAAATGACTATATACAACAACAACAAGGAAATGAATATGCAGGTAATACAGGTATATATGCTAGGGGGATGAACCAAGGGTTTCGCTTAACAGGAAACAGAGGACCTAGACATTTCCGTGGTGTAAGAGGAAGATTTCAAGAGAGACGACCATACAGAGGACATGGCAGAGGAAACAACAGCTATAGACCAAGAAGACCATTAGGCAGTAATACTTTCAGGCCCAACATACAATGTTTCCAATGCAATGAATTTGGACATTTTGCCAGTAACTGTCCTTTAAACGAGTAAGTGTCTCTATGGCGGGTCAGGATAGTGACATAAAAAACCAAGCTGACCCCAAATTAGTTGGAGAAGCTTTAGAAGTAAGTATTTTAGTAAATGGAATCGCGACCACAGCATTGTGTGATACAGGGTCATGTGTGTCTACCTGTTCAGAACAGTTCTATAATGATCATTTGCAAAATATAGAATTGAAACCTCTCAGTAAAATACTAAAAATTGAATGTGCTGATGGCAATGTTTTACCTTATAAAGGCTATATTGAAAGTTCATTGAAAGCCTGTGGAATACCTGAAAATCAAGAACAGAAATGTTTATTGCTGGTGGTACCGAATACACAATATAATAACACCACACCAATACTTCTAGGAACAAACATTCTAACAGAATTACTTAGTGAATGTAAGGGTAAGTTTGGAGAAAAATTCTTACAAAATTGAAAATTACATGTTCCTTGGTATTTGGCATTCAGATGTATGGTTTTAAGGGAAAAGATGCTAAAAAAGATTGATTTTAGATTGGCTATTTTACGCTCAGTCGAAACCAGCAATATAATGGTAAGACCAAATCAGTCTGTTTATATCAGATGTATCACAGATAGGGAGTTGAGTTACCAACCTACAAGTGCATTGGTACAGGAAACCGGTGAGTCACAATTGCCCAAATGTGCAGAGATTACCCCAGCCATAGTACAATACACTGGAAAGAAACAGGAAATAGTTGTAAATGTAAGCAATACTACAAACAACGTCTTACAAATTTCTCCCAAAGCAATTGTAGGTGAACTTCAACTGGTCACACTTGAACGTGAGAATGAAGAGGATACAAACAGGACACCACAGGATGTTTTAGACCAAGTAAATATTGATCCTGATCTTACTAGTGAGCAACATGTCAAACTAATGGAATTACTTGAACTTCACAAAGATGTATTTTCCACATCAGAAACAGATATTGGAAAATGTGATATAATGAAACACAGGATTGACCTAACAGATGAGACTCCATTCAAGGAAAGATACAGAAGAATCCCACCGGCCATGATTGATGAAGAAAGAAAACATTTCGAAGATCTTGTAGCCAGCGGAGTAATTAGAAAATCTATGTCACCCTGGGCATCAGCAGTAGTCATATGTAGGAAACACTCGGGTGCTATAAGGATGTGCGTAGATTATAGAAAATTAAATGCACGTACAATCAAGGATTCTTATGCCATCCCCAGAATAGATGATATTCTAGATTGTTTGCATGGTTCTAAGTACTTCTCTACCTTAGATATGAAGTCTGGGTACCACCAAATTGAAATTGAAGAAAAACACAAAGAAAGGACTGCTTTCACTGTAGGCCCTTTAGTTTTTTGGGAGTTTAATAAATTGCCGTTTGGATGCACAAATTCACCCGCAACATATCAGAGGATAATGGAAGAAATTTTGGGTGACCTTAATATGAAAATATGCATTATATATTTGGATGACGTGATAATATTCAGCTCCACGTATGAAGAACATTTGCAGCGCTTAAATTTCATTATTTCGCGTTTGAAAGCAGCAGGAATAAAGCTATCACCTAACAAATGTCAATTTTTAAAGAAAAAAGTTAAATTTTTGGGTCACTATGTTAGTGAAGAGGGCATTGAAACAGGTCCTGAGAAATGTGAAAAAGTAAAAAATTATCCTAGACCAACTAATCCAGATCAGTTAAGATCATTTTTAGCACTAGCTGGTTATTACAGGAAATTTATTAAAGGATTCAGTTCCATAACAAAACCATTATCAGATCTTTTACCCCCAACAAGTGAAAAGAAAGGAAAAATAAAGAACAAGATAGAATGGAATTGGGAAGAAATCCATGAAAAAACATTCAACAAAGTGAAAGAATTTCTTTCTTCTCCACCAATATTAGGGTATCCAATTTTTGATTCCCCATTTGAATTGCATACCGACGCTTCTGGATCAGGACTTGGTGCAGTTCTTTACCAGGAACAAAATGGCAAGAAAAGAGTCATCGCATATGCTAGTCGTAGCCTTAACAAATCGGAAAGAAACTATTCAGCTTACAAATTAGAATTTCTAGCTTTGAAATGGGCAATAACAGAAAAGTTCAGTGACTATCTAATAGGACAAAAATTTAAAGTGTACACAGATAATAATCCTCTTAATCATATTTTTACTACAGCAAAGCTCGAAGCAACTGGACAGCGATGGGTGTCGGCCCTTAGTGACTACAACTTTGACATAATTTATCGCCCTGAAAACAAGAATACAGATGCAGACATTATGTCTAGATACCCGTTACAACAGGACAATACAAAAAACTTTGAAACAATAGAAAATATAAGTATAAAAGCCATATGTAATTCAATACAAACAATACCATACATAGAAATCTTACCCTGCAGCACATTGAATATTTTAGATGTTATGGAAGAAACGGGAGAAAAAATGGCACAGGTCGAGTTACGGGAATTGAGAAATAGTCAAAGAAATGACCCTATTGTTGGTGTCTGGTTGAGGGCATGCCTTGATAAACAGTTTCCAAAGAAATCTGTTCTAACGAACACACAACACCAAACAATGTCAAGACATTTTAAACAATTTAAAATTATTCGTGGACTTTTGTACCGGGAAATGACTGAAAATGGAACACATGTGAAACAGCTTGTTTTACCAAGTATTTACAAGAAAGATGTTCTTCAGGGATTACACGACCAGGTTGGCCATCCTGGAAAAGAAAGAACTATTTCACTGATACGCGATTGATTTTATTGGCCAAGTTACACCAAAGACTGTGCTGAATGGGTAGAAAATTGCCCAAGATGTATACGAAGGAAGTCTTCTACCAATATAAAGGCGCCTTTGGTGAATATTCAGTCATCTTACCCATTAGAATTAGTTTGTACAGATTTTCTAAAAGTTGATGAATGCAAAGGAGGAATTAGCAATATTCTTATAATCACTGACCATTTTACAAAATATGCAATTGCAGTCCCTACAAAAAATCAGACCGCGAAGACCACCGCGGAAGCTATTTTAAACAATTTTATTTTTAACTTTGGAGTTCCAACCAGATTATTATCTGACCAAGGTACAAACTTCGAGTCTGAAGTAATTTCATGAATTGTGCAAACTCATGGAAATTTCTAAAGTAAGAACTACGGTTTACCACCCTCAATGCAATGGAAGTGCAGAAAGATTCAATAGAACATTGATTAACATGCTGGGAACTCTTGAACCAGAAAAGAAACAAAATTGGAAGAAATTTGTGCCATCTTTAGTATACTCATACAATTGCATAAGACATGAGTCAACAGGATACTCACCATTTGAGTTAATGTTTGGGAGAACACCAAAGTTACCGGTTGATTCTATGTTCCACATTGACAATGATGATTTGGTGTCGAAAAGACTAGAAACATGCTGGAAAATTGCAGATCAAACATTGAACAAGTCCAGATCAAAACAAAAAAGTAATTATGATCGGAAGGCAAAAGCAGTCACTATAGATGTTGGTGACAAAGTATTAGTAAAAGTCCTTGCATTTTCGAAACCACATAAATTAGCTGATAAATTTGAGGAAGATATTTTTGAAGTCATAAGTCAACCAAATAAGGACATTCCTGTCTACGTTGTGAAAAGTACCAGTGGTAATGAAAAAACCTTACACCGCAATCACCTTTTACTATTAAAGGAAGAAGAAAAGCAAGATGCAGCAGAGGAAGCAGTGGCAAAGAAACCTGTTCCAAAACCTAAAAATAAAGTGAAATCCAAGGATGATTCTATTGTAGATGTAAAACGAAAAGATAAGGGTGATCATGATTATAGAAAATCTGAAAGTTTAGAGAACTTCAGGCGTGAAGAAGCGAGTGAATCGGATTTCGACAACTATTATGTAGTAAAAAAGAATACAGACAGACCGGCCGTTCAACAAAGCAAAGATAAAAGAGCGACTACGTCATCTTCTGTGTCTACAGAAATGGAGGAGGTAGTACAAGAAGGAACTGATGCTGATGGACAAGAAGGGGAACAAGAAGTTAATTTAGTTAAGGAAAACCCAGTAGAAGACCAAATAGAAGCTGCATCTAATCTAGGCCCATCTATGGAAACTAGACGTTCAACAAGAACAAGAAAGAAACCAGTTTGGTTTCAGTCTTACCATGTGGGACAGCAACAGGATATGACCAGATTGCTAGAAATGCAATTACAAAGTACTAATAGTAATGCTGAATTGTTAAGAGCATTGCTCAAACAATAATAATTGTTTTATTGATTTTAAACTTTGTATGATATATGGATTGGTGAGCGATACATGAGTATTTGTAAAGTAATTTTGTATACTTATACTTTCCAATTTATTGCAGGAGCAATTATCAAGAGAGGGGAGAGCAACATAACCTGATAATTGTATTTTTTATTTGTTTTTAAAATATTTTTTAAGTGAATTTATATGTTGTTTTTAATGAATTTTGCGTTTGTCTTTATTGCAGATAAGCTTGCACTTTGGACATAAACCAGAGACAGTAAATACTGTAAATACTAGACATTATTATGAGGAAATGTTGTATATAATCATAATAATAACAATTCAATACCAGTGACATGGTTAGAGTAGTAAGTAATTAATTACTTACTAGAAGTAAAAAAATTTTCCTGTTATAAGTAGAAGTACTACCAGTTTGGTATCGGTGTTGTTTATGTGCTTAATATAAGTGAGCATAGGTTCAAGTCGTGACGACTTGATTTTCGGAGAGGGGGAGAATGTAACAGGTCTATAAAATTAGTGTTTTGTAACCAATTTCTTGTATGTAAGGTGGTGTATCGGTTGTGACTAGTTAGACACGCAGAAGTTCCGGTTTATAATACTTGGATTTACGTTTTGAGATTGACGTTTCAAATATCAATTGGAATCTTGCATGTTTTATGACATCTTTGTGCCAGGTATGGTGATCTTTGTTTAAAGGTATCTGTCCCTGTGTATTTCCTGCATTTATGGCCCAACTCGCTTCTATTTTCTTCTTTCCTTTTTGATAAAACTCTTGGGCTGTCAATAACTTTTACATTGGTTGTTGCACATCACTTTCACCTTGAAATATTAATATTACAGCAGTCACAGTGCTAACCTCCCCCAAGGCTGAGAGAGACCAGGTCGAGAGTAGCTTATACACCGTAAGTAAGATGTGCAGTTTCTCAAAGTAACGATGTATAAACACTATTGTTATTGTCACTGTGTTGTTTTCAGGATACCTATGTTTTAAGATAATTAATGTTATCTTAATATGCCATTTGTATGTTAATATGTTGATTGGAACCACCACACAGCATACCATTATGTTTTAAAGATGAATATGAGTTTGATGTGTATGTATAATTATTGAGTATGGTTACCACGGTAACCATCTATAATTTGTTACCTTATTATTAAATATGCGTATTGATAATTTGTATATTTTCAGGACGGTCAGTTACAGATCAGTTTCAACGCTCGTATATTTATTATAAATCCACTCAATAAACTTGTATCTGTCAGTGCCTTTGTTGGGATTCTGCCCCCACATTTTGGAGCTGCCAGTGTTACAGTAGTGTGTTGGAATGTAAACTTTTTTTTAATTCTATGACGAAAACAGAAGCTCTGACTGTATTCTTCTGGCAACATGTACATGATCTATGAAATATATGTTATACTATGGACTATGAGAACGTTAATGACCTATTTAACCCATTTATGCCTAGTGGACTCTCCCATCCTTCTAAATTGGATCAATTTATTTCCAAAATTAGGGATGTCTAGTATATTTATTTCTATATTTAGAATATTACTTACTGAAATTCCTTTAAAAAAACAGCGGAGACCATGATGAGACGCCGCATCATGCGGCGTCTCATCTGGGTCTACGCTGTTTGCAACGTCCTTTTTTCTAGACGCTAGGCATAAATGGGTTAATGTTTAAAACTTTACGACATATCATACAAGAATGTCAAAATAACATCATACATAAATAAGGGTGTGTGAAATACAGTTATTTCTTTCTTTGAAGATGGCTGGAAACAAGCGCAGCAAACAGAAACATACAACAAGGAAAACTAGGAAAGCTTGTACAACAGCCCATAATGTGGCAGGTCATTCGACAGATGATAAAGAATTCTCAGAGAGGCTTTCACGTGTTCTTGATAACCAAGCCGTCAATGAACAGTTAATACATTTTAGAAGGAAAAGAATGTTATCGTGTGAACGTGAACTGACACTGGCACAACAAGTATTTGCGCAGAACAGAAGAGTATATATATTCGGAAGTCAAATCGAGGGCACTACAACAATGGAAATGATGTCTGACACAGACTGCTTATTTCGTTGTGATATGTTTCGTGTGTTTCTTGATTCAGAAAATCACCCTTTTCAGCTGCATGATCACCAAGTTGTAATTAAGTTGAGCACAAATAGTTATGCTCCGCAATACTGTATTTTAACAATGATTGAACAATCAATACAAACAAGGCATTTTAAGAAATTAGATCCTAATCGGGGTCATGTTGATATCGTAAATTTTTTTTTGAAAGATAAGACAACAACTGACGGCATGATTCCACATACAATTATGTTTGATAACCTAGACCAAGTAAAACATGATAAAGTAACAAGACACGGGCCCGCATCAAGTATATGGGATACGGACAGTGTTAACGCCTGTTACTGTAAAAGTCTTCCAAAGCAATGCAAGTTCGTTTTTGAAAGGCCTCGCCCCGGTCACTGGCCTTCGGAGAAGACGTTGATAAAGGCCAAGAAATATGGCGTCTTTATAGTTCCACAGGGACCCCCTAAAAGTACGAACATATGTACGAACGATTATTTTGATTATCAATGGCGAATTTCCACAAATCTAACAGAGCGGCTATTTATGTTCAGTTTAGATACAGTACGTTTGAAAGCATTTGTTCTTACAAAGATGATAAGAAAAGAGTTGTTTGTTCCAGAATATCGAGACGGGCTGAGTACATTTCATTTTAAAACAGCCTTCTTCTTTGCGGTCGAGAACACCCGGCCAGATTTATGGAGGGAGGACAATCTCATCAATTGTGTCAAGTACATTCTTGCAACGTTGAAGCGCTTTTTAATACGGCGCAACTGTCCACACTTTACCATAGAGAATGTTAACTTGTTTGATGGGAAAATCGAAAGACACAAGTTTCAGAAATTGGTGGATATTATTACAGATGTTATAAATTCACTGCGAGCAAAAATCGAACATATAAAAATGGACAACATTGGAAAAACGCTTACTGAGCTTGGAACGAGACAAAATGAACACAGCAGATATTGCACGATTCGTTCGGCACATTTTTATTACGTACTTAATATTTTTGGGGAAAGTCCGGAAACTTTTTATGGAGATGGATTTTTAGATATATCCGTCGATGACAGAAAAGCTTTGTTTGCAACTGAAATTTCACGATTAGAAATGTATTATCGCGCCCCATTGAGAAAATACAGAAAATATGCCTATGTATTGCATTACTTCATGTCAATGATGGCTAGTTTGTTTGGTTCGGCGTTTTTAGAACAGAAAGAAGAAGGACATGCATATTTTTACGATGGCATCAATAAAGCTAGAACATTGTTTATTCAGTCTTTGGAGTCTGATATCATTGGCAACTACATGCGATACGCTTCCTTCCTTTTCTGCAATGGAGAATACGATGAAGCATGTAAATATTTTGACTTGATAGAACAACAGATTTACGAGGACAAAAACAAATGTAATCTCATTTACCAGTTATTCGTGTCTCCATCGGAGTTATTAGCATTGCAGATAGCAAAGCAGTCATGTGAACAGTCTTTCAAACAAAGAAGGTCTGTCTTTTTGGTATTGAGACAAGCAGAGGCGATGTGTGTGCCTGAATTCCTTCGATGCGAAATGTATCGAAAGCGTTTTGGAACTCCCGCTTCATCTGGTCTGTCTCAAGTTCATAGCAATGATGACTGCATTTGTGTGCAAATCAAACCCTATCTCTACTATCTACAGTACCTGACATATAAAGAACTTCAGCAAGAACCTTACAAATCGAAAGCTTTGATGAAATTATCGATGTACACTAATTTCATTACATCCACAAGATTGAGCTCATCTAAGGGCGGTAATATCTTCTTAAGCCACTTTGATACCTCTTTGAACATGCTAGGGCACTGCTTGGAACTGGAACAGAAGTTGGAATCGGCCTGGAAGACTTACGTCATTTCTTTAAAAATGCTACCTGAAAGAAATGCGGCTGTCCTGCATATAATTCGACTTCTGTGGCAAGTTGTTCAAAGTTTGCGCACTTAGGGGCATTTAAACTACATTCTCGAAGTGACAGAGTGAAAATATTCTCTGTTGTTACTGGCATGTGATTCAAACAAGAGTTAACACTGGAGGTGATTAACCCATTTACGCCAAGTGGACTCTCCCATCCTTCTACATTCGATCAATTTATTTCAAAAATTAGGGATGTCTAGTACATTCATTTCTATATTTAGAATATTTCTTACATAAATTCCTTTAAGCAAACCGCGCAAAACCTGATGAGACGCCGCATTATGCGGCGTCACATCAGGGACTACGCGGTTTTCCAATGCCTTTTTTCTAGACGCTAGGCATAAATGGGTTAATATCGCAACACACCGCGTTATTGATGCTTAGTTACTACAATCATTGCTGTTATTTTTCACTTTCGTCCTCTAAATATTATCCAACATTGTTTCAATAGCTGCATACTTTGTTTAATGAGGTTTAATAAGCATATGAAGATGAAGAATCCTGTCAGTCAATTTCAAAGTTTAAAAATTGTCATTTGGGGGAGGGGCGGAAGATTGTACCATGTTATGTACGAAACAAAATGAATGTCATGTCGATTAAATACACTGTAAATTGCTAATAAATTGTGATTTGGTTATAACATGTTTCGTTGTTGATTCATTATGGTAGATAAAGAACGCTAAAGTGAATGCTATTGCTTTAAGATTTTCGCATGACAATATTCCGATGAAAGACCGTTTTGTAGTTACACGCTTCTGTATAAGAAATGGGAAGCTTTTTAATTCAAATATGTTGACAATTAACACGTTGTTTTTTTTTTTTGTTTTTTTTTGGAACACATTCTTCAAAACCAAATGTACGTTCCTTTTAATAGTGGTTTAGTGTTTATTTCGCTAGACGATATTTTTAAACGGGCTTATCACAACAAGCAACACAATATTTTGTTAATAATTATCAATATACGGAAACAACATTCGCCTTAACAACACAATGAAAACACAACGACATGCACAGAAAACCCGTAACAATGTATAAGAACAATATGTTACAAACAATGAAAAAATAAGAATATCAACACTCTTCAAAATGAACTGGGATTATTAATCAACTAAACACCACAAGTCATTCTAAAATATGGTACGTTATCAGTTTCGTATCAGTATCGTGTCAGTGATTTGTATGTAAAATTGGGTAAAATGATTAACCCATTTATGCCTAGTGGACTCTCCCATCCTTCTCAATCGGATAAATTTATTTCAAAATTAGGGATGTCTAGTATATTTATTTCTATATTTAGCCGGATTTTTTTCGAAAAAATCTCGGCTTATAGATTGATGTTGTCGGGCGGGCGGGCGGGGTGGCGGCGTGCTCGAAAATGTTAAAAGTTCTTATTTCATGGTATAACTTTGGTATGCTTGGACCTAGAGTCTTCAAACTTGACATGAAGGTTGGCCAGGATTAACAGATGACCACTGGTCATTTCAAGGTCATTCATTTGAAGGTCAAGGTCACTGTGACCTTCAATATAAAAAATGTTAAAGTTGTTATAACTTTGGTATGCTTGGACCTAGAGTCTTGAAACTTGACATGAAGGTTGGCCATAACTAGTTAGTAACCACTGGTCATTTCAAGGTCATTCATTTGAAGGTCAAGGTCACTGTGACCTTGAATGTAAAAATGTTAAAGTTCTTATTTCATGGTATAACTTTGGTATGCTTGGACCTAGAGTCTTCAAACTTGACATGAAGGTTGGCCAGGATTAACAGATGACCACTGGTCATTTCAAGGTCATTCATTTGAAGGTCAAGGTCACTGTGACCTTCAATATAAAAAATGTTAAAGTTGTTATAACTTTGGTATGCTTGGACCTAGAGTCTTGAAACTTGACATGAAGGTTGGCCATAACTAGTTAGTAACCACTGGTCATTTCAAGGTCATTCATTTGAAGGTCAAGGTCACTGTGACCTTGAATGTAAAAATGTTAAAGTTCTTATTTCATGGTATAACTTTGGTATGCTTGGACCTAGAGTCTTCAAACTTGACATGAAGGTTGGCCAGGATTAACAGATGACCACTGGTCATTTCAAGGTCATTCATTTGAAGGTCAAGGTCACTGTGACCTTCAATATAAAAAATGTTAAAGTTGTTATAACTTTGGTATGCTTGGACCTAGAGTCTTGAAACTTGACATGAAGGTTGGCCATAACTAGTTAGTAACCACTGGTCATTTCAAGGTCATTCATTTGAAGGTCAAGGTCACTGTGACCTTGAATGTAAAAATGTTAAAGTTGTTATAACTTTGGTATGCTTGGACCTAGAGTCTTGAAACTTGACATGAAGGTTGGCCAGAACTAGTAAGTAACCACTGGACATTTCAAGGTCATTCATTTGAAGGTCAAGGTCACTGTGACCTTGAATGTAAAAATGTTAAAGTTCTTATTTCATGTTATAACTTTGGTATGCTTGTACCTAGAGTCTTCAAACTTGAAATAAAGATTGGCCAGTACTAGAAGATGACCACTGGTCATTTCAATGTCATTCATTTGAAGGTCAAGGTCACTGTGACCTTAAATGTTAAAATGTTAAAATTGTTATAACTTTGGTATGCTTGGACATAGAGTCTTCAAACTTGACATGAAGGTTTGCAAGCACACTTAGATGACCACTGGTCATTTCAAGGTCATTCATTCTAAGGTCAAGGTCACTGTGACCTTGAATGTAAAAATGTTAAAGTTCTTATAACTTTGGTAGGTAAAAATGTTAAAGTTCTTATTCCATGTTATAACTTTGGTATGCTTGTACCTAGAGTCTTCAAACTTGACATAAAGGTTGGCCAGTACTAGAAGATCACCACTGCTCATTTCAATGTCATCCATTTGAAGGTCAAGGTCACTGTGACCTTCAATGTTAAAATGTTAAAATTGTTATAACTTTGGTATGCTTGGACCTAGAATCTCAAACTTGACGTAAAGGTTTGCAAGCACACTTAGATGACCACTGGTCATTTCAAGGTCATTCATTTCAATGTCATTCATTTGAAGGTCAAGGTCACTGTGAACTTAAATGTTAAAATGTTAAAATTGTTGTAACTTTGGTATGCTTGGACCTAGAATCTCAAACTTGACGTAAAGGTTTGCAAGCACACTTAGATGACCACTGGTCATTTCAAGGTCATTCATTTGAAGGTCGAGGTCACTGTGACCTTGGATGTAAATATGTTAAAGTTGTTAATACTTTGGTATGCTTAGACCTAGAGTCTTCAAACTTGATATGAAGGTTGGCCAGAACTAGTAGATGACCACTGGTCATTTTAAGGTCAAGGTCACCGTGACCTTGAATGTAAAAATGTTAAAATTCTTATTTCATGGTATAACTTTCTTATGCTTGGACTTACAGTCTTCAAACTGGACATGAAGGTTGGCCAGCACTAGTAGATGACAATTGGTCATTTTAAGGTCATTGAAGGTCAAGGTCACTGTGACCTTGAATGTTAAAAATTAAAAGTTGTTTTAACTTTCGTATGCTTGGACATTGACTTTGCCATGACTAACAGATGACCACTGGTCAAGAGAACAACTGGTCATTTTAAAGTCTTTCAATTGACAGTGACCTTAAATGTGAATATTTTTTTCATGATTTAACTTTGGTATGCTTACCACTGGTAATTTCAAAAGAAACCTTTTGGAGTGATCATAAGGCTGTCTGGATTTCTGTGTAGGTATGTGAAAGCAAAACAATAAATAGTATTATTTCATCTAAGTTTATTTTCTTACATTTGATAATGAAATTGATGGAAACTTCAAACAATATGTTACTAATTTGCTAATAAAAAAATTGAGATCAAACTTTCCTAATTGTCAATTCAAGTTCATATTTGTGACCTTAAATGTTATTGTTGTTCATGTATATGCATGCATTCAAAACATAACACAAGGTTTGCTCATGCCTTGAAAAGTACTTACATTTCATTTTGACCTTTGAACAATATTTCAGTAATTTAAGTATTGCATTGACAAAAACACGAAAGGTACTTTCCTGTCATTTAAATCAAAAATCCGGCTTCAATGCGGTCATCTCCGACCGCGGAACTCTTGTTAGAATATAACTTACAGAAATTCCTGTAAGCAAACAGCGCAGACCCTGATGAGACGCCGCATCATGCGGCGTCTCATCTGGGTCTACGCTGTTTGCATAGATATTTTTTTCTAGACGCTAGGCATAAATGGGTTAAAATGTTCACATATTGGATCATGTAAAACACTTAACAGCAATATAAAACAACATTGATATAATATTCCTGAGTTAGAAACAAGCAAATAAACAAGAACTATGCATGAACAATCTACAAAAACTAATGACGTTTCCTCTTTTGATAACGGCAAAAACGGCAAAGCATTTCCTTATAATGTTTTCTTATGTAGTAACTGCACTACTTTTAGGTACAGACACATTTAACTATCATGTGATTGGTGGAACAATCTAAATATTAACAGTTTTTCATGTTTTTCATTAATTGTACCAATTTGTTTTTCCGACATAATGAAACCTATAAACAGTCGTTTATCCTAAGGTATTTTCTATAGTTCGATTATCAAAAAAATGTTTTCTTTTAACGAGTCCTTAAATGGGGACAATTTCTTTCCTTTAGTTAAACATATTAAGCTAATTATAATTTTTCTTGGATGTTTACATGTTAAGGCAAACAAACAATATTGCTTGTGAACATGTAGACCTTCGACCGTTAAGAAACCTTCTCAAAATATTATAAAGGTTCAAACAAGAAGTCGATTAATCTTCAACTGATAGACAAGTATTATTTCCGCATAGAGGATCATTTTCAAATGATATAGTCCACCGGTTTGTTCCGTTGATATTTGGATCGTCTAGGTTGACCTTAGCGATGGTTTGTAAACATAACACATAAATATGTGTCGTGTTCTGAGAAAACTGGGCATAATGCATGTGCTTAAAGTGTCGTCCGAGATTAGCCTGTGCAGTCCGCACAGGCTAATCAGGGACGACACTTTCCGCCTTAACAGGATTTTCGTGTAGAAGACACTTCATTCAAACGAAAAATACCATAAAAGCGGAAAGTGGCGTCCCTGATTAGCCTAGGCGATTTGCACATACATTATGCCCAGATTTATCAGAATACGACTCAAAAACTTACTAGCCAGATGAAGTGGGCTATGGGAATGGAATAGATTCAAGCACGGATTCTAGATACACTCCGTGATTCAAGCAACGTCTGGAGGTTCGAGTAATTAATGTTGACGCTGGTTTACATATATATAGAATTACAAGTTCGTACATTCGGATTGCAAATACTATATTCCAAAATGCCAACATGTATTAGTTCCCAAAATAAATAAATGAATTTGACATGCAGATAACACATGCAAATAAAAATAATTTCAACTGAACAGTTTGGAAGAATGCAATGTAAAAAAGTCAAAATAGGGTACAACAATATTATGAAGTTCGTCTTGCGACAGTCAAAAGCCAAATGATAGAATTGTCAGTAATTTGCAATATCTACTACATGTTTTATATTACTGATTAATTAATAACTTGAAAATTTAACAAGTCCAATTTTGAAGAGATAATACATTCATGGCATCAAACTACGTGGCTCGAGGCACATAGGACAACGCACAGAATCTAACAATAGATGAAAACGAATACAAATAAGTCAAGGGATATAAACACTGGTATATGAAACAAAAACAAAGAAACGTTTACATCCGACTCTTTACAAATTTGAATTTCCTCAAATACTTTAGTAAACCTAAATGTAACATGTTGACATTTATCGTTTATTTTGAATAGTAAGCACGTTCTTGATTTATTTCCAAGTATTTGTATTTTGTTGAAATATATACTGATTATCCAATTCATGCTGATTATCGACGGAATTCTATCGTTTATATGATATAATCCACCGTTTGTTTAAAGTGCTATACCATTAATGGACCAAACAATGTTCTGTGTCTGAAAATAAAATGAACATAACATAAATGCAAAAAACAGCTATAGAACTCACCTCCCGCGTGGCTTTTGTTGTTCTTTTGTATCGAAGTGCCATCCGTTATCAAAGTATCCGCATTACCGGCGTGATATGTAAATATAACGAAATTAGTTTAAAACACAAAATACGTATGTTTCTTACCAAATATTGCGCATTCACTTTCGTGTTATTTTGTAATTCACGAACACGTATTATTTATGCACAACGTGCATGCCTTTCTAGAAGCAAATATTGTTTATAATACCAAATACGTTGGCTTGTATTTTATTTAATGTAATCGAAGTAAATATAATATGATAAAACGTATCTGCATAATGAGCATATCAACGTTCACACCCGAAGTAAAATGCATTTCATAAAATATCGTAAGAAAACTTTTTTTTTAAAGAACGTTTGACATGATAGATAACATGTCAATTGTTCCTGTGGAAATAAATAAAATTTGATAAACAAGGCTATTTAAAGTAGAATGCCTATTGTTATGTATTTACCCGTGCTAAAACGATAATCTATACATATCGTATGTGTTTAGTGGATGGCAGTGAACATTATACTTAAAATACCACTTCTTTTGGCCTACGTAGGTAAGTGTACGGCAAGGCTGGTACTACTCGACTCCACTTCGACATTCGGAGGGAGATGGAGGTTTCCGACTCTAAGACGATATTCACCACATCGAAAGGATATAATGTAAATAGAACATTAGATTTACACGAGACTGTAAATAGTCTATTGAAACTGCATGTGTACTACCAAATGAGGGAATATATAACTGCGCTTAAGTCGAATGAGTTCTTATAACTTATGATAGAAACGAATGGATTTGTCTCAAACAATCATAGCGATTTATTAGCATAACTCGACTTTCGAATTTTTCTAACCAAAACAGAAACATACTTTTTACACAATCGCATATGGCGTCATGGTCAACAAGCTATCGTGCTGTTGTTTGTTTAGTTTAAGATAAGTAGCAGTGGCGATGCACATTTTACCTTTGACATCAAGAAGTTAAGTGCGGATAAAGGTGGCAGCTTTCCTGCAGTTGGTGTCTTAGAGCTTTTGGCCACAGTTTATGAGTCGGCCACGGGTAAAGAGCAATCGGACTTTGACAACTCCGTTAAGTTTGTGAATGCTCCGTCTATGTTCGATTTGTCCAGATCCAAAACTACGTTTCGAAAAGTCTCCACTTACGTTCTTCAGGCACGTAAAATGAACAGAATTATACATCCAGCACTGTGTTTCACTAAAATTAAACATTGGCAAATACCCTTCAAAACCAAACTTCGCGCTTTTGAAACACTATTTTTGTCGATTGCGTGACACTGGCTACACAAACGTTTTGAGACACTTCTGTTTCCATGTTGCAAAACAAACAATAACAAATCAACCACTCAAACGATATAACCTTGCTAGTATTCATCATCATCCTGATAATCGATTTTGAAGGATGACGCGAGGATTTAACGGTTTAATAGTAGAGAAACTTCAAAACAGCTTCAAGAGATTATCACACATTAAATGCAAAAACAGATTAAATACGTGCATAAGTTTGTTTTTTGAAAAAGATATATAAGCACCATATTATTTACGAGAAATAGTATTTTAACATTTTATGCACAGACCTTCAAGAGAAATACAACACTTTATGATTGTTTTAATATATTGAAATACAGGCCACACAATTTAATATTATTTTACATTACATGCATTGGCCATATTATTATTTATTAAATGTTTAAGAACTCCTTAAATAAGTCACCAATGATATTATTTGAACATCTGAGTTGTTTTAATGGTTTTTATTGCAGTACCAAGTTTTAGTTATAATTGATGTCTGGCAATTTTATGTTTTCTTTCATGTTTAGCCAAAAATAATAAGTTTGAAAACAAAGATGCATGCACATAAACAATAAATTATATGCAATTGTCAAGAATATGAACGTTTCATTTGGAGGTGAAATAGTTGTATAATTTCAAGTTAAGACGTCGTTTTTTGCAGGTTTATGTATCCGAGGTGAATGGAATAAAGGCCGCGAATGTTACGTTTAACGAAGACGTGTACTATGCCAATCGAAAGGTTGGTTCACTCATAGACCGAAAGACAGACAGGTTCGGTTAATCATTAGATGTAATAGATTCAAGTGTATTCAAGAATCCTGGCAACTACACACTTAAGGTAAGTGTAGCGTCGACCATATCCGTGGTTGATAGTGAATGGCACTAACAACAAAGTTTAATCAAAGCGCTGAAGGCACTGTATATGTTTGCTATTGCATAATCTTAGAAGCAACTCAGTTTTCAAACTAATGTTATAGTTTTTTATATCGCAAGTTTGAAAGGAACACAACCCATTCAAATTTTAAAGAGTGTGTCTAAAAGCACATGTCGAGATGTGTGTGACTGTTTATCCTCATATTTACAGAGATAACTTAGACAAAATAACAATAATATGTCTTTTTTCACAACTTGTTGCTGCACTGGCAACCATCTTCAGAATTGTGGTTGACTTGCTAAAGAATAACAAGCCTATAATCATGTACATGTTGTGATATGTGTATCTAATACTTTATCTTTTTTCTTTACATTATTGAGAAACTATTTTCCCCACATGACATACTTTTAATGCAGCATTAAGCCCCGTTTTCCCTGAAAGCAGCCAATATGTACAGATTTCAATGATAAACTTACCAATGTCATCGCACAAGCTGTTTTAAACACTAGACTGGCAAATACGTCTTACAAGCTCTTAAACCTATTGTTTACATAATTACTATTTACAGGCTGTCGTCTGCTGCAGGTAAGTATAAACAGAAACGCTTTAAGCATTAATTTTGTCGTTTTCTAAATTTGACTGGAGTTATCCACACAGGCAGTCATGGGTTACGGGCCCTTCCATAGCTAAGGCATACTGATTTGCAAAATTGCGTCTGCTTCGCTCACAAATAAAAATGTATTGGTATTAAACAGCATTGTATTATATTCTCAAGCAAAACACATTAAAACTTGAGCTACGCTTGTCGAAAGACCATAAGACTCATTTTCGCATGACGCGGCTATGAAAGTGTGATTCAAATGTTTCGAAAGAAAACTGCATGTTAATCAAATATTAACATACGATATATTGCGATGATGGAGGACATAGCATAGTTTGTATCTACTAATACTAATGTAGATCTATGGTTTGCCTATAATAACACACATTTCATGCGGTAAATATGCGACTAACAAGTAAAAAAACAACAACACAATAGTTAAAAGTGATATTATGGGCATCTAGCAGTTTGTAGATGTCTATCGCAATCGTTGTTTATTTATGTTGTTTTCACTTCATATACACTTATATTTGTTAATGCAGCATCAATATACTAAAACAATATCCCGGAAAGAGAAAAATAATGCATTTCAATATCAACCGTACTTTCGTGATCATGCATGTGAACCTAAATTATGTTTTAGTGCAGATTCGTTCATACGACACAAAGACACAATTTTGTTTTTCGGATCATTTCGGCTTAGAGGACTGGGTGAGTCACGTAAGAATATCAAATATAAAATATATTTTTATAAACAACTGGTAGCATGATGAGTTGCAGATAATTGGTCAGTAACCACATTTTAACAATTTTTTTTGACCTGTTAATTCTTTTCAGCTCAATTCAACAGTGAAAAATGCCCATAATATCACTTTAACTTTTGTTTTCAATTAAATTATTTAGAAACAAAATTTCATACTTTATTTTAAAAAACAGCAAGACTTCCTTTTTATAAGATAATTCTTGTTATATTTAATTGTTTTTTATAATCGGTTTTAGCGAAAATGCAGCATTTTTGATGTTGTCTATCGTATCCCTGTAGTAATTGTTGAACTCATGTTCAACGTTTTATAAACTGAGAATTGTGAATTCAAACAAGCGTAACCTATCACGTTGTTATCATCCGTGCAATTGGACTCTCCTTTGTTTATCGACAGGCGCATCTATTAATAGCCTCAAATTTTGAATGAACTGAGCAAAAATACTACGTCATGAAGACGTAGTAGAAAGTGGACTATTTTATTCATTCATAAACAATTTCTTCCGCGACAGGTATAATACAATGATTGTTTATTGATTCTTTTCTATATAAGCTCCGTTCGAAACTATTACATTTAACACGATATTCGTATAATGTTTCCATTTGTGAATGAATATGGTTGGAGAACTCAAACCTCTTTCATAAATTATACAACTCTTTCTCGCGCGGATACGGCATGTGAAAAGCGTAGTTAGGCTCCCCGGAGATAAGCCGAAGCGATTTGAAATTTTGCGTCTGCATTATTTGTAAGCAAGCTAACAAATAAAAACGGTTTTGATGAATTAACCAAAACTATATCTTGTCTGAATAGTAAGCTACAATTACAACAATTATTTCGATCGCAATTACATTTTATAAAAATATGATTAATCTACAAACAATTTTCACGGATAATTTATGGCACAGAAACAAGTGAAAAAGAACGAAACTTGATCAAATAATATATTTTATTTTCATACCTTGTCTGATTTCGCTTATTCAGCTTATTAAATTAGAACTGTTTGCTGTGCTTTTTCACATTATCGTGATAAAATTAAGTCTTAAAACAGTTAATGTCTACACAACATAGATGTAACTGTCCAGAAACAGACATGTATTTAAACTAAAAACTATTTGGTGATGTTGTATATTACAATTGGCTATTCATTTGTTTACTTTTGTTTAACAGGTGTACATTCAAGGGTTTAGCAATTATAGTGCAGAGTTACACTTGCAGCCTTATACCGGTGACAAAGAAACAATTTTGTCATCGAAAAAGTAGATATGGTATAAGCTTACAGGATATATCTATACACCATTTAATGTTCAACGTACAAACAAGCGTGTTTAAGAAGGGAACTGGTCCGTGAATGTGTACGTTATTTGAAATATTTTAATATATGTCTTGTATGTGTACGTATGCACTTTTGTCCATATAAACTGGCGTATTTGTTCGTACATATAGTCGGGAATTATACTCGTCTATTTGAAAGCGAAATTCATGTTTATGTTGCTTATACATACGTTTATTTATTTTAATCAAAATAAAGATAATACATCAACATATGCGTGTGTTAAATGAGTATATTGTTTGCAGGACGGACATCCTTGCATGAGAGCAACCACAAATATTCAGGAACAAACAAAGTATACAGGAATAACATTCGTGGTAATTATGACATCATCGTGTTCAACATTGGTGCACTTGTCTTTCGAATCGAATTCTTTATCCAAATTCTATTGGTACCCCATTTGAAACGATAGACCAGTTACCCGCCTTGCTGTGTGCCATACCTCTCACACATTTTGTTAATGAAATATTGGCTATAATTGCTACGACTCAGCATTTGTAGCGCGATTAAATTTGTTGTATGAATTAATGAAGCGTTTTTAATGACGACATTAGCACTTTCAGATCCATTCTCAATAATTAATAAACTAATTTGTGTTGTTCTTTTGTGTGAGTCTAAAATGCACTACATATCGGTATCAAATTATTTGTTTTGTTGAATATAATTAATTTCTACCGAACAGTGTAAGTTTAAAGTCGATTCTGAGTATTATTACGTACCTCCAATTGCCAACAAATTATATCAGTCACCTTTGTATACGGAGTATATCTGCGTTATGTTTTAAATAAAACGTAAGAGTAAAAAACTCCTATTACATAATTTTATCATACCGATACAATGATATATGCCTGATATAGCGCTCTCTGATATAGTTTTGTTATATCAGTTCAACAGGAAGTTGTTATATCAGCCGATGTTTGGAGGGAGGTCATATTACTCGGAATCAACTATAAAGTCATCTTTTCTTACGACCAGTTATTTAATTAGGCCTTTATTTTAAGTATTTTGTCAACATATAGAAGATATTTGTTCATGTCAGTGTACGATCGTTTGTTATTTCACTCGTAATCATAGAAAATATTATTTTTCTATGATCACGAGTGAAATAACAAACGTTCTTACACTGACATGAACAAATTTTATGTTTCTTTTATGCCTCTTTTTTAAGAATATAGTTAACAGCTGTTTCCCTTTCGCTGAAAAGTTACTCTTTCTCCCGTGACGTGCCTCAATACATTTCAATACAGAAAATGACGTTATTATACCAGCGAAATTCTCCGGTTAAACTCTTTTACAATGTAAATAAACGGTGAATAAAGCATAAAATAAAAATAAAAAATTGGATTCGATCGAATATCGTTTTTAATTCACTCGTGATCATAACAAATATATATTAATCTTGAAGTAAATCTTGATATGATAATCTAAAAATAGAGAAAGTAGTTCCGAAAGTGTGTTATTGTCACCGGTGAAAATACCAATTTGTTTATTTTCACTGCTGTTATTTCACTGCAGAAATGTCATATTTTATCATTAGGTTTAAAGGAAAAATAAGTTCTATGATTTTTTTAAGATCAACGTGAAATGTTAAGACAAGCATGTCAAATGTGTGTTGGTTCCTATTTAGTTTCGATCTTGTTTAATGATTTCGGGGCTAATCTTAATTTTACCTATTCAAACTACTTTTGTTTTGTCGAAGTTAACTTTTAAACCCGAGCAGTTTTAAATTGGGACAACAAATCT
Source organism: Dreissena polymorpha (assembly GCF_020536995.1). Classification (NCBI taxonomy): domain Eukaryota; kingdom Metazoa; phylum Mollusca; class Bivalvia; order Myida; family Dreissenidae; genus Dreissena; species Dreissena polymorpha. The sequence continues at coordinate 62,218,461 of NC_068362.1, forward strand.
CGAGTTTATTGCGAGATGCTGCAGAGCCATCCAGGAGTATAAAAGTGTCGTCGGCAAATTGTTACAATTCGTATTCTATGTCATTATTTTAATTCCCTTCATCCTAGTATTTGACCTTAATTTGATGGACAATATTTCAGCTTAAAGTATAAAAATATTACAGCTGAGCGGAGCTCCTTGCCTGCAGCCAGGTTGTAAGGGGATTAAATCTGATAATATCCCACATTAAGTGACCGCCGATACTCCGTCTATGTGCAATACATTATATAATTTTATTATGTCAGGACCAAAATTTAACAATGATTGAGTCCGATTAACAAAAGCCCATGACAAAGAACCAAAGGCCTTTTCAAAATCTATTAGCAGCAGCAGACCCGGGATATCGTTTTCTTTTGTGTAATTAAGTATATCGTAAATGAGTCTGGTATTCTCTCCTATGACCCTGACCTTGATAAAGCCAGTGTGGCCATTGCTTATTAATTTATCTATATAAAGTTTCAACCTGTTTGCGATGCACCCAGAACCGATTTTATATACAGTATTAAGTTATGTTATTGGCCGCCAATTTCGTAAAATTTGTCGAGGTTTATCAACGTTTGGAATGCAGGTAATTAAACATTGTGTTTGAGCGACTGATAAAGTCCCACTTATAAATGCGTGATTTATAGCTATACAAACAAATGTGCCCAGTTTGGGCCAAAATACCTGAAAAAGGTCAATTGGAAAATCCGATGAACCTGGGCTTTTATTATTTGCCATGTTTTTTAAAACAAAAGGAGCCTCTGTTAATGGGATTGGCCCTTCAAGACTATTTATTTCTATACTTGAAAGTTTAAGTTTTCTATGTCATCAACATAACAATTCAAATCGTCATCGTTAAAGTGTACATTTTGAAACTGATATTTTTTTTTTATAGAATAAGGCGGTTTCTTTTAAAAATATCGGATTGCTTATCTAAAATATTTCCACTTTCATTAATTAAGCTGGTGATAGTTTTGGTGGTATAATTGTAGTACTCAAGGTTACAAAAATGTTTCGAGGGTTTTTCACCATTTTGAAACCATTAGGCGCTCGACCTTTTAAAGGACCCTTTTAATTTTCCATCGTAAATGTTCTTACGTTCAGCCTTTAAAATACATATATGTTGAACATTATTATCTGTGAGAGTTCTTTTTTCTAGTTCTTTTTTTATTTCGAGTTTAAGTTTCTGTTCGCGATTATTAGTCGATTTCTTTTTATATAGCATTTAAATCTTAGCAAGCGATTTTAGTTATGCGATTTGACTGAGGCAATGGGAGGTAATGTCGCCGATATGTTTGAAGACATTGAACTTATGAACTTAACGTTAAAGATTGTAATACAGATGATACTGTGCTTATCCTGTTATAATATATAATTGTACAATATATACAATGTACAATATATGTAGAATATACATCATATTTTACACATTTAGCCTATTTAGCAACCTATTATGATAATTAGAAAATTCAGCACGTAAATTAAATGGATTGAAACATACATCCGTGTTCGCATAATAAGCCTTTTAACTTTCTATTTAGCATTTCTTGGATGTTTAAGTATTAGTAAGTATGATAAAACATATGTCTTTTAAACACATTCAATATATCGATATTACTTTAAGTTTTCGGACTCTTATGTTTAAATTAGCCAAAATAATTAATTTTGCTCCTCTAATTGTTGACACCCACATGTTCCCCTATGTTTAAAGACTTTTTTTTACAATTGCCTTTTGTCCGATTTCAATACCAGTAGTTTTGTTTATTCTGTGACCTTTCGCACCGGTGATTTCACAATCGGATAACAGTAACAAAACCAGGCAGATGAATACAAGAAGTAAGTGAACCGTAACGTTTGCTTTATACGGGTGAACAGGTAGCTATATTTGATACGGGAAATGATTCCCCCCCGATAACTATAACGCAGTTCAATTTTAATAATTACAGGTTCATACCGCAGTATATTAATACTAATCTATCTTAGTCTGTTGTTAAACACTGGACTGCGTGCCTGTTAAAAAAACATCAAACTTATTAACATAGATGAACTAGGTATTTTTTCATGGTTCTTTTAACACTCGGAAATTTTCTTTATGTATAGATTTGTATGTCAAAATTTTCGTACACATATTTTTTGAAAATATTCTTACATGTCCAAATATTTACAGTCATGACAGTATTTAAAATATTTAACGTATATAGCACGCTATAAAAGGTAACTTAAAACGCTATAGTCGAGCGTCTGTGGCGACTTAAGACGGCACATAACAAAATATGCGAGCTTTCTTTTTGTATTCATGAAAAGCAATAATTTCTAGTCCGGGAAACCTCTTCTTTAGGAATTGTGGCCACTTAAAAATGTGTATATTAAAAGATAAATTGGATCAACATTCACGTGCACGTGGCGAAATAGAACGCACGTGATCATATTGGGCTGGTAGCTACTTGTATTCTATACACGCTTTTGTTTGTCCATAGTCAGGGAACAGTCTTGTTTGAGACCTTTGGTCACTGGAATATAAGAATTCGCCAAAAAGAAAATAAAAAACACACACTTCACTGGATAAATGATGTTAACTCAGAATAATTAGCCACGTGCATGTGCGGTATTGACATAGATAAACTTTTCTAAATTTTTAAATGTGCTAAATTGAGCTAAACAGATGAAATCGGCTTGAATATTCAAAACATTTCATGTGATTTAAAAAAACATGCATCGTTAACTGTACATGGGCTTAATCGGCTAAATGGGGCTGTTTATTGGTCTTATTCAGGTTATGCCATTATTGATTTGTCTGTTCGTTTAAATATTTCAATCAAGAAAAATTCATACTCGTTTTGGTTCTGTGTCATCAGTTGTTCTTTATCAAATACACCTTACAATACTAGCCGTGTCGATTTTCAATGTACAATATCGCGTAATTGTTAACTATTCACCCACGCGGTAGCAAATGTATTTGATAACTGATGGCTTTATGTTTATGATTTTAGTGGAATTTTACTCGAAGTATTGTTAAAAATATTTAGAAATGGCTATAATACACATAAAACGTTAAGTATTTTAAATCCATTTATGCTTCTACATGAGTGTAAAACTTGCGGTTTTATTTGTAAGCTTACCAGGTTGGTTATACGTGGGCGATGAAAGACATTATGCAATATTTTCTCACCCACATTCGTTCCTACTGTTTGAATAAAACCTTGTTGAAGCTTGATATTTAGATACAAAAAGATGATTAGTTCACAATAGCAGAAACTTACATAATAAAGTAAAGTTTATCGCAAAAGGAAGACACTTAAAATAAGTGATGCGTAGAAACTCGTCTGTGAAGGGTATGTATATTTAGATCTATAACACAAAAGAAAATATAAAGCCGATTAGGACCTCCGCGTCAACAAGTATTGGACTAGTATTTAAACTTTACTTCGGCTTTTAATCTCAAATGTCAAATTGATCGCTGGTTGAAGGACTGATCATGGGTTATGATATTGGTTTGTAACCCGGTGTTGTTTAATTTTACCCGAATCGAGGATATTCCAGTATGGCACGTGGCAAGGGAGATGCTGCGGGGTGTGCGATATGCGGTGCTGCAAGTATGTACATACAGCCTGTAAATTGCATAAACAATAAAAGATGTATATACGATAACTATTCCGAATACATTAATGTACATTCCATTCGTAAACTGTTTGATGTTGAATAGAAGTATATTATCACGCAAATAAATGATGATCATGTTCTATAGTGGTTTGTATTGTTCTTGTTTTGAAATACATTTAACTATAAAGATAAAAGTTAACTTAAATAAACCTGTACGACTGAAATTGTATTATTGTATGCTTTTCGTACAGAAAAATTTCCTATTCAAACGTTTAGTAAATGTATGGATTGCTTGACCAAACCTGGACTTGGAGCCAAAATAAATTGGAAATGTTATAGTGCGTTTCTGTATACTAAATAGTGTTGTACATCAATAGTAGGTACAATTGCATATAAACACACTTTTGGTTATGCAACGAATACGAGTAAACGTATCGGCGTAAACGTGTTTGTTATACATTTCATTGAAGTAAACAATATTTGATTATGGAGACTATTTCACGATTGTTAATTTATTTTATATAGCAATTCCCGTTCATATTCATTTGTTGATTTAAGATTTCCAAAATAAAATATTGACATTAAAGTCGAATATATTTATTATGTTAAGCAAACATGGTTAATCTTGACTTCTCAGGTTAATACATTTGGCGTCACATTTATCAAAATACAAATTGTAATTCAGCCAAATTGTAAGCAGCATACATCACATTTTAATTGTAATAATGCATTGATCTCAATGATAGTCACATGGTTTAACACATTGCAAATGTTCCCACAAGTTCCAACAAACTGAACCATAAAATATGTCTACTTGAATAAACAAGTTATTATATATTACACGTGGAGTCTAACATCCCATCGGGCATCGCCCTTTTTGTAAGATAACATTTTGTGGTTCAACGGGTCTGTAGTTTTACGAGACAACACGATCACGTTTAGCTCGCATAAAACGAAAATACTTGCAAACCCCTCGCAACGGAAATTCCTAGTCCGAACACTAAATTTTTTCTTAACCTTGCAATATTACAAGAATTCACATTCGAGGATTTTATGAAAGGCCCTTGTCTGTCAGACGATTATTTTGCGCTCTTGAACTTTATCGTTTGTCATAACACTGATACGATATACTTCATATCTGTCAAGCCTTAACTTAGCCATAATTTGTTAAAAACGCTTATAATGTATAAATGACCAACAGTGATTAATTTGAGTATTATTGGTAGTTGTGTAAAGATAATCCGACATACATTAAGGATATTGTCATTTGAAACATAGGGAACAGTATATTAAAGGATTTTCAAATCGTAAAACATACTTTTGTAGCATATTATTATTAAAGAAAGTATACGTAGCCTAGCTAAAATGCACGTACAACGTTTATCGAATATATTTTAATTATATGCCCACTTATTCGACATGCCTGTGCTGCTGTTATGTTTCAGTGGTATGTTGCGGCCTTGTCATCGTCGTGATCCTGGGACTTGCATTGGGCATTGCGAAGATAGTCATGGGTGAGTGAAGGAATGACATTTTATTTACTGGTGACGTCAAGGTTTAAAACTCTGTTTCTAGAATGGTGGTTGTTCATAAAGGCGACTCCAAGGGTTGAATTCCCACTTAAAGCATATGTAGCATGGTCTTATATATAGTCACTTATGGCAATATATTGTCAGCATACTTCTTTGGAGGATGAACTCTCTTTCCTGGTTACCTATAGCAACATATCGGTTCATGGTTAAGAAGAATGGCGTTGGTTTCATGGTCGCATAAATAAATCAAACATTTCTGCATACTTGATGTTTCCAACTAAAGAAACACAGGCTGTCAAATATTATTAATTCCAACTTGGCATTCGTTCATTTCAAGTCTACTAAATAGTTAAACAGGTTAACAAAATTGTCGGAGGTTGCCTATACAAACAAATTAATGTATCATCGGTATTTGGAGCTTTAACTTCAAGGACATTTGAGAGCCATAGCCATGTTTATACATCGAATAGTCCGTGGTCAGTAAGTACAATGCCTGTACGCCGTGGGAAAATATGTGTTCAGCTTGGGTTTACAATTAATCACCGTGTTAAGGTAGGTTCGATTTGTATTTCGAGTATTAATATTATACGCTTCAATTCTGGACTGGGTGTAACAATCCAAATTATGTTCGAGCTTTGTTCGCGCATCTAAAACGCAATTCAAAGTCAATAAGTCGTTTCTAGACAAATAAGAAGACAATCCAAAGTTTCTAGAAATTCTAAAACGTTTTCAGATTTTTTTTTCCAAATGAAAAAAAGGACAGATATATGACAATGATATCCTCATACGATGTGCTATGGTGTTCTACGTTTGAACACAAAAAGAACACCAATAGCTTATTATTGAGACATCCCTTTTCCCTGTATACGCAGCTCTGTGACAGAACATCGCATTTTTATAGATTGAAATCTTTAACTCAATAACTTTACAAACATATACAGATATTTTTAAATACATTTTTTTTATTTTGAAAACTTGTTTTTACAAATTAAATAATGTTGGTGATCGTTTGTAATCAAATACAAAGGGATGGTAAAGGATTTGTTAGCATGGGCGTTAGCAAGCGCATGGATTACAATTATAAATCATTGTATTCAGACGTAAGTGATGAACATGTTATGCAGGTGTTCCCTTTCAGATTTTGCTTGATTCCATTATGTATCCTCTGTACTGTATAGAAACGTTGGCCTATAATAAAGGTACTTTAACATGTATGATCAATCAAATATCGCATTTCTCTGTAGCGGCGACCAACAAGGTTTCTGTAGGCAGTGATAAATGATACCTTGATTGCTGTGTTTACCTATTAAATTGTAAATGCAATGTGGTACAAGGATAGCCATCTTATTTTGTAGGTACATGTATCAACTATAGATATAGATAGAGCCGCAAAGGTGGATGTGGAATGCCAAGAGCTTGTTTGCAAATCCGTTAGCGTTCTCAAAGTATTTCAAGAGACACCAAGACTTTTCCAGCGAATGGATTTGAGAGTGTCTCTAAAAGCTCACGGTGTCTATAGTTGAATTTATTTGAATACATTGTAGAAGGTATTGCTCACGTTCATTAATTGATAGACCGGCAGACTGTTTAGGAAGTTACTCTCCACTTAATGTTTCAATTTCTACATAACATAATTATAGTCTTTCGAAGCCGAAACAATTTTTTTAAGATATACTTTTTCCGCTAATATTCACATCAAGCAAGTTCGCCCCATATATTATTGAGTTTTTTTTCTTTCTTGATAACCTTACTATCTAAGGTTACATCATGCCCTGACGACTGTAAACTAAACATAAAATACAATCTTGCTCATTAGAAGTGTCATGGCTTCAATATTCGTTAGTTTCTGCATAAATACCACAATACATTATTTTTTGGGGGGATTTATCTTCAATTTTTCTCTCAACCGACATATCCGCGAGTTTGCAGTAGACCCCGTTATAACCATGTTGTTTATCGGTGCCGCACTTGTGGCTGTAAGACACATGTGTTTTGCTTTCAGTTTACCGCCCTAGCTCACTCTATAACCATGAAATGTTATTTCATAGCACAACACTACTAAAAAATTCCACAACTGTCCTTCGATTGACTTTCGAACCTATTCCAACGATATTGATTGAAAATATCATGAAGATTATCCTGGTATAGATTACTTATGTGATATGCCTGAAATTCCAAAACTCTTACCAACGAAACAAACGAAAGCTTGTCAGTTCAAAAGAAATAATATATAGTTTAATGTCAGGTGCCGTACACTTGCATGACTGCCCGCTGGAGCACATGATACCTGTTTGGCTGATCGTGAGTGGTTTGGCCCCAGTATTTTTTGGTTGCTCTGGAAGGCGCAACAATGATGAATCGGGTGAGAAAAAAGGAGGTGGCTTCGCAGTTATCCTCGGTATCATCGGGCTACTGTTCAACCTGGCTTGGCTTATCTGTGGTTTGTTTGTTTTATATATTAATCTTTTTCATTTGTATTTGCATATAGTGTTATGATTGAAATTGCTTGTAAAATGTTAACTGTATGTTTATTATTTAAGTGTTTAGTAAAATGTTATAGTTTACATCGCGAAAACATGTGAAACTGTTTTATATTATCTCGTTACATGATAAAATGTATTTTAAAGAAGCGCATAGTGCCGGTAAATGCTAGCGAATTTTTTGGTCATCAGTTACTTTTAATAATTCTATAAGAAGTGCATTATTTAGTACGATTACCGAGCACATTGAATTCAATGTTTACAAACTTTATTTTGTAAAAACACCAAATTGGGTAGATGTACTTATATGTTTCACTGATAAGACGTAAGGTACATCTGAATGTATTGATCAGTGTTTGTCCGTCTACATTACGTCGCAGGACACGTATTATATTCGTTGTTTAATATTTATATTTGTCTGTATTCAAGGAACTATCTGGATTTATCCAAACGTTGGGAAGATGAATGCCGATGATTTCGTTCCATGCACCGAGAACATCACTACCGGATGCACGCAAGATTGTCATCGACCCCTATTAAACTTCTCGGTCGCCATGGTTACGATGGACTGGATCTTTTTTGTCCTCTGGTCTGTGTTAATCGGTTGTACGATACGCGCTGCATGTGCCTTACGCAACCCAGAAGGCACCAGCATTCGTTCCTAGATTGACACTAAGCTTTGGTTTGTGTTAGTGTCTATAGATAATACTAGTTTAGTTATGAAGTTTATTTAACCAGGACTAGATGCTTAGAACAATCAACCATAACTATGTTAAATATACCTCGACATTCGATGTAGCCCATCAAGTTTTTTATATATTTTATTTTAAGCATACATAAATGAAAATGGTTGAAAAAATACACAAGTTAACACATCAAATGACGTCATGATGATACAAAAAATAACGTCAATTATTGAGCATTCTACCACGGCACGTGACTTGTTTTCTATATACAAAGAAGGAAAACTACTGTTGGTTAGTACCCCGATAAACGGTTGTTTAAAGTGACGTCACTTTGATTGTCCGCGCACATTTTATGAATGAAGACGATGTCATTTGATTGTAATTGTTGTGGTGACGTCACGTTTTCGCGGAAAAGTGGAGGACGTTCGGTTAATATAATTCTCATTTATAACCTTTAAATCGCGGATAACTTATTAATGAAATCGTGTTAGAATCGAAATAATCCACGGGTAACCGTTGTTTATTGCGGTAATATCCAACGGTATGTCGTTCCGATGCTTGTTATCAAACCACTCGGGCTACGCCCTTGTGGTTTAATTCCTACGAATCGGAACTCCATACCGATGGTTATTACCGCAATAACCAACGGTGACCCGTCGATTATTTCTTAAGTTTATGTCAAGCATTGCGTGTGTTATTATAAATAATAAATCATCATTCGATTATTGGCAAGACTAGTATATTAAATAGTTGTCGATTGTTTTATATGCTTGCAGTCTTTTTCTTCTTTATAATTATATTATTTTAGTTGTTCTTCTCTTAGAATGTAATAATATGAAATAAATATATAGAATAAAATTATTAATAATTAAGAAAATATATTTTATTGTTTGTGTTATTGATAAATGTGCTTTATGTAAACATTCATATAATGCTACATAATAGAATGACAGATATAAACAATCTATAGAAATTGTTTTACGCCGTATTTGTTTCAAAAATGTGTTTTTCGTAAAGCTAAGTATTGTGAACATAGTAGTGAAACAAATTATGGATTAAAAAATAATTCCGTATTTGATATATTGTTTGTTTATAACGCAACATATGACATACGTTGTATAGCGTTTAACGTTCGTTTGAATATATGCTAATGGATTAAAAGTTTATGTCAATTTTAAACAGTGTACGACATAAATTTAAGAAAAAAAATAACTACTAGACACTGTTAATTATTCAAGTAAGATTGGTACATGGGGCGCACAACGTTTGGTTCCGTTTTAAATACGATTAAAGTTATCGGTTTCAGATAAGTGCTTAAAAAATTATTATGTACTTATTAATAACATCAACGCAGATATCGTCGCTCGTATCACGTGGCCGTCCAATATTCCACCGAAATTGACGCTCAAGGTGCCCAACTAACATCCGTATTGCACTGTCCGAGTTACCACGATCATTTCTGAATAAAATCCGAACGTATCTTAAAAAAAATATATACATATATTATTTTACAACTAAACCCATTTTAGATTTAAATAATGACCACTCATTAACATATGCTAATAAAAGCATTCTAATATTGTATGAGAACTCATTTATCGAGAAACACGAAGCTTATAGATAACGTCACACAACGTCATTGATTGACGATAACGCTGTCGTATTTCGCAGTCTTCACGTTTAATGTGTACTGTACGCAAATAATCAACCTTTTCCCAAAAGGTAATAAGCATACACAACTATTTAAAAGCGTTGAGTACATTACAGTATTTGTTGTTCGCTTGTGAACAACTGTATTGATAGGGGAGTTCTGAAAATCGTTCTGAAAAAGAACTAATGTTACCAAAATCAATAAAAAATTGAGATCTACGGCAAACTGTTCTTGCTATGAGATACAATAGATTTAAACTTAACCCGCATCCGCGTCGAGGAAGATTTTGGGGAAGATTGTATTTTACATATTTTTTGCATAATAACAATATTCCAAATCATCATAATCGCGTAACAGAGCTTTTCTTAAAGGTCCAAGGGACAGGTCAGCCAATAGATGCATTCGCGAATACGCAGCGTGGCCTGTAAATTAACTCTGAATTACAGACATACACTTGCGCAGCACAGCAGCTGAGGCTATTATCAACCTTAAGAACAGCCGTTTTCAAGTTAGAACTGTTTTAAATGTGTACACAACGTCCATTCCACAATATAATCTCATAATTGCATGCTAGTAATATTCTCTACATCTGAATTTTCATGAGGCCTAAATTAAATTAACATTACCAAACGCTGGGCAGACATCACTACACATTCACACGGAATACGGTACATTTACAACGCGAGATACTAAGTTTGTATATAACCTCACTAAACGTTTCCTGGAACCATAAGATATATTAACAACCACAATGCAGCAAATCCTTCTCATACATACATAATAAATGCCCTTCAAATCAAATAGATAGGTACCAAGTGCGTCACCATTAAGTCTCAGATGAATGATGGAGTCCTTCGGCCTTCTGCCTATATACATACTATTTACATACGCATTAATATTGATGAAAGTTCATGAATTTGTTATCCACAAAAAACAACAAAAAAAGAAAATAAATTACGAAATGCAAAACACGTAATACGGCATAGACACGCACTAATACTATGCCTATTGTTCTTGCATTTTTCCATTAAGAATGATGCATTTCATATTCCGGTAATCGCCTTCATATTGAATGTTTAATACTATTTATTCTGTAAACACAACGACAAAAGGTGTTTGTTGAAGATTTAAATGATGCACAATTCAGAAAAAGCCGACAACCTTAACTTTTGTCCATAACACAATTTTTGCTTGTGCAGATTTTTTCTTACGTCTTTTTTCTGTAAGTTTGGATGATGTGGTAGTGCATACATATACTTTCATTGCACCTTATGGTTCAGTACATGAAACGGCGGATTATGCATTTCTTTGATATGTACAGTACATGAAACGGCGGATTATGCATTTCTTTGATATGTACAGTACATGAAACGGCGGATTATGCATTTCTTTGATATGTACAGTACATGAAACCGCGGATTATGCATTTCTTTGATATGTACAGTACATGAAACGGCGGATTATGCATTTCTTTGATATGTACAGTACATGAAGCGGCGGATTATGCATTTCTTTGATATGTACAGTACATGAAACGGCGGATTATGCATTTCTTTGATATGTAAAAGCGTTGAGTACAATACGATGATATGCTTGGACGAATAGACAGCTGCATCCGGTCCAATGTTGGTATGCTAGCTTTATACATGTACAAACATAGCACTGTGCTGTTCACAATATTTGTTATATATAACAATTTATGTGTTGAGTTATATGGATTATTTGCATTCAGTCTGCATTACAACGTCATGTCCGCGAAAGTGAGCTAGCGTTTTTGTTAATCAATGATTTTGTAATACGTTAGCTTTATGCCACGTGATTCTTGACACTATTTAGAATGTTACTTTTAAAAAAACATTTAATTGTAGTAAGTATTATTAAGATCTGCATTACGTATAGTTTAAAAAAATGGTTTTATTGAGAATACGTTCGGAGAGGACTTTGACATGATCGTAACTGATCTTGTATACACGAACCGTTCTATACGGGATGCATTTGGATGAAACAACTTGGTATTGAATATGGTCAAAAGCAATACCGATAATACCGATACACGCATTTACGGAACCAAATACTATATTTTGTATGAACCAAACTTACTTTAATTTATGGGATTTCCCAAATGTGCAAACGATTCTTAAATGTATGTTGTACAGTGCAGTTGTTTAATCGTGTACAAGTATATGGGGACAGTGGTCTAGTCGTAGGATGCTGGTCTAGGGATCGGAAGGTCCCTGGTTCGAATCCCGCTCGGGGCACTGGCTTTTTCTGAGCAAAAAAAAATAATCCCACGCTTTCTCCTCTCCACCCAGACGTGTAAATGGGTAATAAGTCAATGTGCCGTGGCTGCCTTCGGCGCCATATGTAAACGGACGACTTAAATCCCAGTGATCGGGGGTTAATGTCGAAGTCGGCTGAAGATGCATACGTAATCGAAGTAGACTATAAACCGCACCTTTTTTTAAACCTTTTAATATATTTTATATCAATTAACAGTTAATAAAGAAATAATATTTTTCTATCATGGTTTGCTTCGCACTCGTGATTTAATTCCTGCGCATCTATACTCCTTACTGTGGGTTATTCGACAACAAACAATCATATAAAAATATTATTTCGATTTTAACACGATTCTGATTGATTTGGTTCAAGCTTTTGGACGTGTAATAGGTATATTTTCAAAACTCCGCCCTTCTTAGTACAAAGTTCACTATTTCGTGACGTCATAGAATTGTACAAACATATGACGTCGTTTTTATTTATAAATATTTTGCAAATGACGTCACTTTCATTGGGAACAATAGTCGTAGAAACTAAATGACGTCACGTTTATTGATGCTACTGAAAAGCTGACATGCTATAAATGTTTTCTTAATTACGTTTCTTTACAAATAACATTCTTTGCAGGCGTGGTTATGCCACGTATCACCAAATATACAATTTGTTGTTTCATTACATTTATGTACATGCTACATTTATTACATTTCTTTTAGAGCGGGTTTTAGCACGTGCATTTTACTGCAATAGTTTCTTTATTTATTCGGAACTATTTTCGAACCATTAAACTCCGCCCATAATTTATTGCAGGATAACCCACACTTGATTTCCTTCTTTGTCTATAGAAAACAAGTCGCGTGCCGTGTTAGAATTAATAATAAACAACACAAAAAGTCACATATTTTGTAAGACATCTTATATTACATACATTTGTATTTCATATTATTACATTATAAGAGAAGAATAAATAATTAAAGGTAGACTAATTCAAAACAAGTAAAAGACGATAAGTATGTCAAAGTTTTAAGAACTATTTTAAATACCAGCAGTTAAAAGCAACGAATAACGTTCAACAACAAAAACGCAATTTGAAAATGACAAGCTTTGTGTTCAAGGATCGCCAAAAACAATGTTATATAACTAATGACGCATTCAATGTTTGATAGAAAACGACTGCACACTAATCGTAATTTTATCCAAGTAACAATCCCACTCTGGAATACAGCATTCCGTGACATGACTGTATGTTGAAACCCACATATATTTTTTATCTCGTTTATATTGAAATCAAAGACAAAAATGAAATGGACAATATACAGTTCTGTATAATGTAAGTGAAACATATTAAACAAAACAATGTTTGAATTCCAACGATGTACGCCTAGATAATTTAACAACTTCAACTAAAGGACACAACTATACATAAATGTTTTGAACCAACCATAATGTCTTCGTTGGTGTAACAACCATTCGGTATAAACAAAGCAGTATGTTTGTTATTTGATAGTTAACTATCATCACGACATTTGGTGTTTTATTGTTTTATTGTTTATCGGCCATTTTCATTTCTTAATGATCACCATCACGATATACACATGCAACAATGATGCATATGAACCGTGCTCTGTAAAAAGGGGGTATAATGCATGTGCGTTCAGTCTCGTCCCAGATTAGCCAGTGCAGTCCGCACAGTCTTATCAGTGACGACACTTTCCGTTTGTATGTGTTTTTGCGTTTGAAGAATGTCTATTCTTAGCAAAACTTCACTTAAGGCGGAAAGTGTCGTCCCTGATTAGCGTGTGCGGACTACATAGGCTAATCTGGGACGACACTTTACACACATGCATTATACCCCCTTTTCAAAGAGCACGGCCCATATAAAACCAAGAAAGTGTCGGATACAATTACGGTTATTACGGTTATTTGCCCTCTTCCTTTAGGTCTGGTGAAAAGATTTATGTATTCTATAAATTGAGGAATCTATATTATTTATTTTTGCACATGGTAAAACATGTACAACCTATTAGCACAGACCAGAGAACGAAAAAGATCCAGTCAATCGTAACCATGGCGACAGAAAATATAAGTAGGGGTTGATGACAATCGTTCGTGCATCCGGTAGTGATGTTCTCGGTGCATGGGACGAAATCATCGGCTTTCATCTTTCCATAGTTCGGATAAATCCAGATAGATCCTTAAATGTAAAAATTGTTTAAGGATGAAATATATACTATAATATACATTTCTTGAGACGTAAGGTAAAAAGGCACGGATGACCAATACATGCATGATTATTGTTATATCAGTGAAACAGTATCAGTAGATCGACTTTATTCGGTGCAAACCCCCTTTTTAATGAGTTTAAAATGTCATTCATTATATGCGATAATAGTACAAAATGGGATTAAAATATGAAGACAGCGCAAATCGGTACCATATAGCGGTGCTACACACTTATAAAATATGCATTTTGCAATTTACTGAGGCGATATAAAACGCGGATTTTCGCAATTGTGACTAAACATTGTATTACACATATAAAATACAGGATCATTGTTTTCAAGCAATTTTGATCATAACACTCAATTACAAATGTAAAGCTACATGAATACAAAAAACAAACCGCAGATGAGCCAAGCCATATTGAAAAGTAGTCCGATGAGACCGACGACCTTTGCGCAGTAGCCACCTCCGCTGTTCTCGCCCGAATCATCATTGTTGCCCCTTCCAGAGCAACCACACAAGATTGGGACAACACCACTCACGATCAGCCAAATAGGTATCATGTGCTCCAGCGGGCAGTCGTTCAAGTATATGGCACCTGACATGTAACAATCATTACTTCATTTGAAAATACATTTACAGGGTACCGGATCACGTGGCGTTTTGGGGTACTACTTTTTAACTGAAAGAGATTTAACACGACAGTAAGCGGTGCTTTATTTCAAATAACTTTTTTAAACACGTTTTCCTAATAATTTCAACTAGTGCATAAAACACAGAAACATCAAAATTATTTTATTTAATAAGCATGCGTTCTTGTTCAAAATTTTCATTTTTACTGCATACGTTGTTCACGGTTAATGGCCGGTTTTGTTTCACGCAACGTAAAATTTTGTCACCGATTTCAAACGTTTATAAGGATTTATTCTTATACCCTAAGATATCGGCACAAACTGCAAGAAACTCTTTCTTTTATTTACTATAGATTTTTGCAAATGTGTTTCAATAACTTGAGATATTTGCAAAATAAAGTTCTTATCGGGTTGATTTCATTCTGTCCAGCACGTGTGTAAACCCCTGAAAACCGCGTTGATTATGCACCCTGTTTAAGGGGAGACGCTGTGTTTGTTGGAATTGATTTTCGTCGTGCTTTTCTTCAGAGTTTCAGCCACATCAGCAAACGGTCAGTAAGTCAACTGACACTTTCCTTGGATAGCTGGTTAAACTGCACATCGACGTAACTACACTAGGATGAGGCCCACGTTATTTAAAATTTAGATGGTTGAATTAAGTTTGAGTGTCTCAGAGTAGTCGTAAACACATACGACTTACACTTTATGTGTTGATACTGGGACACTGAGTGGAACAACGCTTTTGAAATAGATTTGATTTGTACTGTAGATACTGTCAGAGTATGCTCATGGCATTTTCTATCGCATTATAAGACAACATGTGCATATACATCTTGATTTTAATATCAAGCATTATGCACGCGTGTGGCCATTGATTTTTGTTTGGACACACGTAAATTACATGTTTAGTTCGACTAAACCGATTAATTTTAGCTCGAGCGCCCCGAAAACAATTGAGCTCTTAGAGACAC
Source organism: Dreissena polymorpha (assembly GCF_020536995.1). NCBI lineage: Eukaryota > Metazoa > Mollusca > Bivalvia > Myida > Dreissenidae > Dreissena > Dreissena polymorpha. The sequence goes on from NC_068362.1 coordinate 62,234,534, forward strand.
TCAAAGGTCCACGTTCTAGAAATGACCAACACTTGGTGCCCTTGAAAAGATCTGGAGAACGTTCCCTTAGTGACAAACGTTTGCCTAGCTATGGTAAGGCGGACAACAATTCACTGCACCAAGTAATATTGCCCCATATGTATCACATAGCATTGATGATAAAGGTGATAATATAACCATTTAAGTCTCGTTCTAAAAATGCTAACCTGTTCTATATCGCAGCCGAAACAGAGAAAATTCATGGAAGAACACTCATATACGTTATCGCACCTTCACTGTAAGCTAGCATTTCTGTTCTCATAAGTGCAGAGAATAATGTAATTAAGTAACACCTCAAAGTGGACACCTTCAGTACCTATTGATCTGAATACATTGATATATTATTGGGTATTGTATTGACAAATACGCAATCCCAATAACGTCTGGATTCGGTCGAGACATTACCTAACACGAGGTACGTCTTAAATTGCGTATGAAGTAAAGAAAAATAAAAGTACGGATATCTTTTCCAGTAATAATTAGTTCGGAACCAAATATGATGCTTTAAATTTAAACGATAACACATGGCAGAACTGGACGGGTCGTGTATAAACGGCCATCGGCGTATAATTGCCCTCGTGCTATTGAATTGGCATTGACACGATTATAGACGTCAGGCCCATCTCTGTCGTGTGTTAATGTCTACCTATTCAAGTTACGCAGGGAGAGCGGCATTTACCATTCCTATAAATAACGTGTTGTTCGTGCACTCACCCATGACTATCTTGGCAATGCCCAGCCCAACAAGTCCTATCGCCACTACGCAGACCACTAACCAACATGCTGAAACAGACGATCAACAAAGCATGTCTAATACGTGTCGTACTTGAATTTTAACTCGGCTAGGTGACACCGAGTCTATAGGCATACATGATGATCAGAAATACGTTATTATATGTATAGCCTTAAATACGCCGTTTCAAAACAGTGCGATGTGTTGTTCTCGGCCTGAACAACCGTAAAGCACGGTGTGGTGATTTAACCTGACCAATTGAACAGTGCGTTGTAGTGACCACGGCATAAACAACCTTACAGTGCAAAGAAATGAACAAACATTTATCTCTGTTTTTTTTTCATATATAAAATATATAAAACTGTTATTTATTACTGAAAATCAGTAAACATCATCAGAGTTGTAAACATATTCATGTAAATTTAATTGAGCTAAAACTAGTTCCGCATATATCTACCATTAGTGTTATGACACATTATACAGTTTTAACCCTTAAAGCGCTGGAGCTGAATTTTAAAGGCCTTTGCAAACAGTTTGGATCCAGATGAGACGCCACAGAACGTGGCGTCTCATCTGGATCCAAACTGTTTGCTATTCTGATAGTATTCTTTGAAAAAAAATCGAAGAAAATGCTAATTTTAGAAATTCAACAGACGACATTTTAGCAGACGACAAATTTCCCAGCATGCAAAGGGTTAAGTGTGCAAAATAATCGTCTGACAAGCTGCTGTCATAAATCAGCGAATTTCGCATCTGTTTACTTGCAATTGTAAGGTTATGGCCTAACAATATTATTTATATACACTATAAAACATGATGTCCAGTGTCTATGTTGCATAAAACCGAAATTATATATATTATAAATGTGTGAAAAAAAGTACGATAAACAACGTCAACAACATGAATAAATATCAGTCCTTAAGATGTTATCAAGTAAAAGTTGCATTATGTTGATATTCAAATGTATCTCAATTCAAGAAATAAAAAAAACATTGTACAACATGATCATTGTTGATTTGCGTGATACCAACATGCCTTTCAAACAATAAACAGTTCATAATTTTAGTTCAATGGTACATTATTTCAAACGGAAAGGTTATGATTCACAAACAAAGTATTGCTTAGTTGATTAAACGGTTATATGAGCTTACTTGCAGCTCCGCATATCAATAAACCCTCGCTACCACCGTTCCCTCGTGCCATCTTAGAAAATCCTTGAGTAGGGCTAATTTTAATAATACAGAGTTACAATCCACTCCGCCCACGATTCGTCACACTATTCGAAACTGATATATACAGTCGAAACGTACTTTTAAATGACAGGCAAGTATGTGATGACGCAGATTTTGAAATCAACTTAACGGTTGCTTTTATAAAATAATATTTCATTTAAATCCGCTTTATAGACGAGTTTTTGTCAATTAACAATACTATACAGGTTCGTTCGAGATGTGACTTAATGTAACATTTTGTTATTTTTATAACGTTTGAACCAACGCCCAAAAAAATTAAAACCCAAATGTCGAAATGTCGTTGATAATGATGAAATATATACGTATGACGAAGAAAAAACAATGCTGAATGTTTCATCACCTACGTATAACCTACCTAGTAAGTGTACAAATAAAGTTTCCCCAAAATAAACACAAGTTTCACACTCGAGTGGTTTAGTAAATTCACTTAAACTTATAAATGAATTTCGAAGTTAGTTTGCATGTTGGCCAGTTTTAGTGATTTATTTTTATGTCTTAACTGAAATTCCGTAGACAGGATATAATTGCGATACAATTGAACTTGACTTAGCGGTCACTTACAAATGTATAACGGTCATCTGGCTATCGCGATGAGTCAAGATCCCAGAAAAAAGTCATTGTATATTACACCTGAGTATTAATTATGACAGAGTGTTTAACACCTTTTAAGTAATTTTCGCTAATAAAATACTCGCTAACAAGTACATTGTAATTTCAAGCTTTGATGTAGTAAAAATAGAATACAAGCTATTATGTAAGTGCAAGTGAATAATGTTTTAGACAAGTGCAAGAGCAAACTATGATTAAACGTAATCAAGAAATAATGGATGAATATAAGTCGATTGAGAATGTAAGTTTGAAGCGTCCGAAAATAGACAAGGGATACAGTGGGTTGATCTGATTTATAAGTGGTTGGCCAAAGCTACGAGTCGTATGGCTTATATTTCTGTACAATTGATTCAAGAAAAAGCGAAGAGGTTTGAGTGTTAGTTGCGTCGTTTCTCAATGAAACGCGACAACATTTTGTTTAAGACTAGGATTGTGGAACGCGCTGAGGTGAAGCTTAAAGCAATAGACAAATGAAAGGCTATGATTGTGGCGTGTGTGCAAAGGTTATGATCCGGAAGACATGATGAATATGGAGGAACCAACCTTTTCTAAAGGAACTCCACAAAGTTAAAACATGTATTAGATGTTAAATGTTATTAATCAATAGAAATAAGTTTTGTTATTATACTTTTTATCGACAATGCTCTTTAATTTAGATAAAACGTTGTGTTAACGACAGGCTAGGGTAACGGCCTCATGATACTATCAGCGTTGACATGTAAATATCTGCCACCTGCCTACATTGGCCACTTCACTTCGCTGACCACTGTGCACAGGTTGGATTGTATTCTCAACGGTGGGTTATTAAACAAATATTAGCTAAAGCTGTCAACCTTCAACAAAATGTGACATCCGCGTTGGTCAACATAGGTTTTGTTGTAACAACCCCGCGATATTGTAAAAAGACCATACTTGTTCTATTGTACGTGCTATTTAATATAATACAACTATAAAATCAGTACAAAAATGGCAATGAACGCTTTAGTTTCAACTATTAAAACACAAAGACACATCAATGATTACATTATCTTAATTAGGCTCACAGAACTATGTGTAAAAATAGCCGATGAACCCGATTTAGCCGAGTTGGCCAATTTACCGTCACCAGCGCATTTCTCTTTAATTCAATAAAAATGTTGAGAATGTTCAAGCCGAATTTCACTATAAATCATGTACCGAATAGGCTACAGTTCACGTTTGTCATCACGTCACGCGCACTGACCATTTATCAAAAGTATGGATACATTTATTCAGTTAAGCGTTGTTATTACATTTGTAAATGTCAAGCACCGAATTTCCACTGGCCAAAGTGATTGTTGGGGTCAATCACAGCTACCACGACGGATATAGTAACGTTTCGTTAAAATAGTCACGAGCTCGTACAAATTAATCACATTTAGCTTTTTAAAATTAATAGTTTAACAAGTTTAACATAAAGTGCACATTTGTCAGTGGAAAAATTCAAACAATAGTATTTCCAGAACTAACATGTGTTTTCTAAGTACGCACACAGACAACTCGCGTGTAACGTGCTGTCTAAACTCGTCATGTGCACCTGGATATTAATTGAATGTCGCGTTTGAACCGACTTTAAACGAAAAGTGATCACGTTTCAGAGTTGCGGCAATTTTTGAAATACATAAGCCTGATCAATACACCAGAACGCAACGTGTCATTTAGCTGGGATATCGAATGATAACCGCATTGACTCTAACTGAAACACTGGTTAATGAAGACAAGTTCCACCAGGGATTCGGCGGAGGCAGGGCACTTGCAAAACTAAGAACCTGTTGAACCGCCGGTCTCGTAGAATGTAAACCCATCCGTCACATTAACCACTCGTCTTATCTCTATATTTGATTTTTCCCCGATATATTTACAATGTTTTTGAAAGTGAAAATGCAACTATGCCATTACAGTCAATTATTTATAAGTGCAGATATCATTTAAATACCGCATATTAAGGTACTAGTTAACTCTCACAAAAATAGATAAAGTTTTAAACAATGTGAATAGGAAATAAACGTATCCAAAAACATCGAGCACTAATTGTGTATACGGATAATATTGAAAATAAAAATTATTGGCACTTTTTCCCCTTCACAAAATGTTGAATAGACGTACAACCAAGTGGAAAATTCCTGATCTCAATAACTCGTGCGAATACAAAACGTAATACAAGATATCAGTCCTATTCGAATTTTGAGCTTTAATTTCATTTGCATCTTACCATTGAAAATGTTATGTTCATATAATCAAAATTATTCACGCAAGAGCAGAAAAAAAACAGGAAGTGATCGCCAAATATTCTTCACTATTATTAATCGCTTTTAAATGTTTAAAGGTGCAGTCAATCAGCTTGACGAAAAAAAGAAGTTCTAAAATACCGTCATTAAATGCTTTATATTGATAATTTAAATTCATTGGATCTAAAAAAATATCCAGTAAAAAATCAAGAATACAATTCAAAAAAGTAACCACTGATCCCTGGAGTCCTGGAGTAAACCGAGTAAAAAGTCCCCATTTAGACCACTCATACAATGAGCGTTGTATTTTATACTGTATATAAAAGCAATAATCTTCGTAGTTTCACAAAATATAGCGACAGCAACAGAACTCTCCAAATTACCTGGTAGATATACTCAGTTAAATTGTATTACCGAATATACTGAAAATATGAAAACTAAACAACAGTTTTCAAGTATTGTATTACACCAGTCGTGATATTTTAATCAATATATACCAATAATTGTAAAAATACACAGAGTATTTTAGAACTTTTCTTTTCTTCGTGATTATATAGCAATCTGGTTGACCGTCCCTTTAAATGTTTAAAATACTGTACTTGCATGAGTGGCTTGCGTTGATTGAATATGAATAAAACGTACTTTTCAGGGGAGTCCCCCCTTTGTTTTCTTAAGTTAATGAGCCGTTTCACTAATGTGTCTGAATCAAAACAGTTACCTGCGTAAACATTGGCGCAGATTTAACCACAATAAAAATTGATAAACATAATAAATATTAAAGAGCATGTTGTTTTAATAAAATCATTATTAAATGTGGCTTAGGCGTTCATACAGTAAGGAGATAACACCGTCTAAATGGTAAAACGCAATGGTAAATCACGAACATCAACATACATGTAGATATGCAGCCGAATTATGAAAATAACATTTATAGTAACATAACTTCATGCACATATCCAGTATATAAAATATCTAAACATAATAAGATTTTACCTTATTTAAAACCGGTTTAATCCCTCCACGCTTTACCTTAACATTTTCTAGTCGCTGGGCTCAGTTTTGTTAATTTTGATGTAGCAATTGTGTTATCTATTTACCAAAAGCAACAATTATGTAAAATGTGATAAAATCATCCTATTGAGCGCATTAGCTTTTTTAAGCAGCCTATTTGAGTTGTGTGTCATATTAAGCATGTTTAATAAACATGTCGAAAAATTCAGCCAACTTAGCATATTTATATTATGTGAGAGCCAAGTTTATTAAAACGAATAAAATATGTACAACCTATTCAAATTATTTTAACCTATTTAGCGGCATATTTAAGATATTTAACATGTTATGTAAATATGATGAAACAATTAGCCTATTGTCATTTTTAGCCTATAAACCACCCTATTGAACATATTTACACATTTATAAAAGAGAATAAAATATTGAGCCTGTTCAGCACATTTTACGTACTAAGAAGGCTATTTCTCTACCTTGCGCGTTGAATGTAATGAATGGGTATGAGGGTGCGGTGGTCGAATGGTAACACCCTGGTCTACCATTCCAGTGGTCCCCGGTTCAATTCCTGGCCGGGGCACTGAATATTTCAGAAATGCTTCAAGTTTTTCCCACCCAATTAGAGATGTACTGGTATGAACCCCAAGAAATTATCGCGTGTATCGGTGCTATACACTGAGCACATAAAAGAACCAAAGGATTCATTCGCAAAGAGCTATGGTATCGCACCCGGATTCCTTGTAGCTCAATGCTGTCTCTTATGCGTGCTGTCTCTTCAGAAAAACCAAAAAGGACCGCATTGGAAGTAAGTGTTTGCACTTTCATGGGTTATCCTTAACTGCAAGGTCAAAATAAATACATACAAACATAAATCTATAAAGGTCCCTTCAAGTAAACACGAGATATCCCCACGATATCGACCGATTGCATGCAGAGCCCCCGTTGGCTGTCTGTCGGGCTGACAGCTTCTTGCTATTTGTTATTTTTACGGTTGGCTTAAGGAGGGCTTACATAAATTCCGTGTGCGTAAATTCCAGTAAATACGAATGCACTTTATATAAGCCTTTTGTAGTAAATAAGAGTTCCTCTAGAGCACACAGATCTTCCATTGGCTGCCTGTTTCAAATGTGTTTTTTTTCTAAATTGGTTGGGCTTCTAGTGGACATAAATATAGTCCATATGTTTTAATTCCAGTTAAAGGGTTATGCAGCTTAAATGTTCAATGTCCAAACCAAGTGCCGTGCATAACCAGTTATGCCAATGCTTCTCGTATTGCTGTGTGGATGCTAATGCTCGTACTAGTGATTATTATTTAGCTAAATGCTAACCATTCAATTCAAGTCTCCCTGAAGCAGCACGGTTGTTTGGATCTACATACACCTGGAGATTAAAAGAGAGAATATTTCTAGTCTGGAATGGATTGCGAGTCGGACGAAAGACTTATAGCTTTGGTTTGCCGGAATATGAAATGCATCATTGAAATGAACTGTTGAAAAAAAAACACAAGAAACACCGAACAGTATTCTAATCTAGGCCCTTTGAAGTTTTATACATTTATAAACCCATGGTTTGCAGAATGGTAATTTACATATGCTGTAAAACACCATCATTCATGTTTGCAGGTACGGTTAGCTATCTACGATTAGCGCCAATGATCTATCACAATGGATTGGAGTCTGACTTTGGTCGTGTAGTGTTTCATAAGTAGCCGTACAGTAGTTTATGAATGTAAGTGCACATGTGTATTATCTTATGACATTCTGGTACTTGTTGGCTGGTTTTCTTATCTTTTCTCAGTGCACGACATTGTTAAGAAAACGTCTAGAGCAGTCACTGATGATACAATTTAAGAACAGTGTGGTGCGTATTGCGGGTCTCATGCAGAAGAACTGCATCATACACCTGATCGTTGATGGTGACATACTTGGACCTACCCTATTCATTTGAAGGGCCGTTTTTCCTGTGTATGAGTAGGAAAGTGCTGCCTTGCATTTATTAATGTCTCTAAAGGCAAAATGTAAAGTCCACTGTATAGACCAGCATTCACCGAGGAGATCAGGATGTGGAAAATCCCATATAATTCATCATAGTGTGCAGTTTGTTCAAAACTAGATCTAATAAGTAGAATTGTGTTACCTTTTTAAAATAAACAATGCTGGTATTGTAGTAGCGTAACCACATATATCATGGAACAACAAGTAACAGCCAATTTATTAATTACAAACTAAACCTAAAATCATATAAATGGTTTTAGCATTTACTGAACAAGCTTGTTGCTACTGTTAAGAATTACACTGTCTTACTAAAAATAATAACAACACATTGGCCTTGGTTCGAAGGGCATTTACATCCATGTGTTACTTTTTTGATCACTCGACATTTATTTGTTGGCACTGATCGTCATATATTGGAACATTTGCATTTATTCAAGATGTTAATTGCCTTCAAATTGTAAATTAAACATCAATTTGACAATGTTTGCACATCTAATAATGACATTGCTAATTGTTGTTAAGACAGACAAATATAGACTCATAAAAGTCTATAAAAAATTCGAATATGTTCACCAACAAAACCAATAAATAATATCTCCACGGCTAATAACGTGATTCCTTGGAAACTTTGATTGTTCAAATATCTCTCCTTTGTTGATTTCTGGAAACCAAAATTGTCACTTTTGCTCAATAGAATGGCTCTTGGAAGAACATCTTTTAAAAATGGAAAACCAACAAAAATATGAACATTTGATAAATGATGCATATCGTTTGGTAAATCTCCCATTGTTTGTTTTGTGTTGATTTCGTACAATTTAGAAGAGTTGATACGAAAGAGTTTGAAACGAAATTATTTACAGTACCATATTTTATGGTTTTAAGCCTAAAATGTATAGAGTGATATGTAAAATATCGGGAGATCGGTAAATGAATGCGAGCAGCCGATGTGTAAACAAGTTAAATTATGCTTAAATATTAACAAGTTAAAACGGGATATCGTTATATTTTGTAAATAAACGTGTTTCTGATGGATTTCAAACACAACTGACCAGAGTATTGCTCATGATCACATGTAAAACTGCTTTCTGAGAGAGAATAGAAATTAGGTCACGAATTGACATTTAAACACGACGTAGGGGACGCAATTGAAATACCGCGGGAAGAGCAATACCGCGTTAAAATAGATGACGACTATAAAAAAATAAGCGTTTATTAATTTATGCGGATATTGATAATTAGCAATAAGGTATCGAAGGAAATACATTCAAAAAAGAAATATCTATTCAACTTATTCAGACTGTCTTGATTTGCAGTGAACCAGTCTAAGGCTTATACCCACTAAGGTCGGGACAAAGGAAACCGGAAGCATAACAAAAAGAGGCATGTGATGCAAGGATATTGAGTGCGATTCGCCTCACAATAATAACGCAATTTGTATACTTTTTCTTTTGATATGTATTTATGTGTGATTTAGCACATGCCGAAGGGTTTTATGTTTTAAAGTTCATTGATAGCATCGCGAAAATATATAACGCGTTACGATTTTTCTCAGTTGCATCCATGGGTCTTTTGTTATGTCAAAATGCCACATGTATGAAGCGGTCAACGCCAGCCGCACTTTGGCCCGTATAATATGTTGATTTAATGTTGACATATATTTAGCTTGACACAATACGCATTTTTAAATCAAATACGACGTAAAATGATTCATATGGATTTTTTTAAAATTTAAGTTTATGATCATTCTTTGACATATACAAATATTTACACACAGCAATTTTTCCAATAATAAACAACTCAAAAACTAATATATTTTCATGAGATATTCAGAAAGTATACTCGTATTATTGAATTCTAAACCAAGAAAACTTTACATAAGGTAATAAAACGAATAAAGAGACGATTACTTTATCAAACTATCAATCTACCAAAATAATTTACATAGCAGCCGTGCATATCAACGAATATTGAACATGGAGCATTAATGCTGTTGACAATGTATGAAGACCTACAACAATATATTAATTCCAATTGTATTTTTGCCATTCCGGACAATATAATTCCACGTTGGGCGCCTTGAAATGTTAAACTGCGTATGTTAAAAGGAAGCTAAACCGTATGTTTTATAAACATTCGAAACAGAGTAGTCGCCCTTGGTAAAATTGGGGGTTACAATAGGAAAACTAAAGATATCTGAATTAGTTCCGATAAAACAATGACAATTATCGATAATTTTCACTGTTATTTATCACTGTTCGAAACAGTAAAATATCAGTTTTAAATCACTGATATTTCTTTATAACCTATCGGACAGCATAAAATAAAGACAAATATGTTTGATTGCACATAGTTGCGTTTCCTTAGGAAAGGTAAGTGTCTTAAAATAAATATCATAATGGTAAGTACTGTAATACTACAACACAGTATATAAATAATAACATGTTTAATGCTCAACAGAAACGGCTTCAGCACGGTCTTTATCACAGTCTTCATCATAGTCTTCATCATGGTCGTCATCAGAGTCGTCATCACAGACTTCATCGAAGTCTTCATCATGGTCTTCGTCACAGTTTCCATCACAGTCTTCATCATGGTTTTCGTCACAGTCTTTATTTACTTTATTTAGGCCTACACCTTTAGATTCCAGTCTGTCTACATACGCAGCGCGTAACATACAACCGATAAGCACAGACAAGAAGAGAAAAAAGATCCAGTCAATTGTAACCATGGCGACCGAGAAATTCAACAAGGGTTGATGACAACGTTTCGTGCATTCGGTTGTTATGTTCTTGGTGCATAGGACAAAATTATTGGCCTTCGTCTTCCCATAGTTCGGATAAACCCAGATTGATCCTTAAATAGATATAAAAAAAATAAGTATGAAACAACGCCTAGCATAATCTTGTCTTCAGACGTAAGGTAGAAGGATTCTGATGATCTATCCACTAGGTACCAAACGTCTTATCTGTGAAACAAAATCAGTAGGTCCATTAACTTGGTGAAGCCCCTGCTTTTACAAGAATCATGTCAAAAGTACATTCATTGGAAGCGTTACTCGCATTTGATGTACGTCGTATAGGCTTCATAAAAACCGGTGACCCAGAACATGTGTATCTTATAGCGGTATGACATGCGTTTTAAAATAAATATTATTATTTAATGAGATGATATAAAAAGTTAAACTGATTTTGGCGATTTAATATTGTATTACAAGTAAAAAAGAAGTACACCGTTCAAGCAAATTTAATAATACACTTATTACACTGTATTAACTTAAAGCTTCAAGAATACAAAAAGCATACCGCTGATTAGCCAAGCCATGTTGAAAAGTAGTCCTATAAAACTGAAGAACATTGCGCAGCCGCCTCCGCTTTTCTTGCCAGAGTTGTCATTGTTGCGTCTTCCGGAGCAGCTAAAAGACATTGGGGCCCAACCACTCACGATAAGATAAACAGGAATAATAGGCTCCAGGGGGCAACCATTCAAATGGACGGCACCTGAAATGTAGCGATTCATTAATGCATATGACTCGAAAAGCTGTGTGTGTGTGTGCGTGCGTGTGTGTTCTAACATAGTTAGTTAGCTGAAAAACGCACATAGGCTTATGACGACTAAAGAGATTAATATTTTGAGTCCAATGGGTCAGTAGGTCACAAGTGCGGCACCGAGGACAACATGGTTACGGGGTCTATACACATGTACAAGAAATAAGGTAACATAGTATTCGTGCAACAACTGGGAATATTGATGCATAGTCACTTACACTCACCAATATTGTTTCATAGATTTCTGTTGGAGAGTTTTCAGTGCATGACTTAACCTAAGAGAAGGTTATCAAGTAAAATCGACTCAATATAATAAAGGGCGAACTAAGTGAAATTGCTTTACGTGAATTGATATATTTCAAATTATATTTCAGCTTCGAACTACTATATCAATATTCTGTAGAAATATTGAAATTTTCAAGGTACAGTAACTAATTTTACATTACGTAATTTTAGTCTTAAAAAATATAACCATCAATCGTTCATTTTAACAATTTCTAACGGAACTTTTCGTGGCCGAAACAGAGCAATTTGATTATGGATTGATCTAACATGAAATCGTAGGTTTACATTAGGCCAGATTAATTGTTCCTTCAAGTACAGGATATGTATAATATACCTCCAGCACATGTTTATCTCACGCGTTTGAAACAATTATTCATATTCGTTATTTATACGAATGCACACGCCCTTACAAAGCCTTTTTCAGTCGTAAGTCGTTGATTACAAACGATATATTTAAGTTTCCAATATGCCAGAGAAAGGTTAACAAAATTATATATACATGTTCAATTAATTGAAATTGTTGGGTTGTCAAAAACGTTATTTGCCCAAATGTTTCATTAAAAGATTGTAACTTTGTAATTTGTTGGCCAATGAATACATGTAATAACAGTGGTAACATGCAATGTTGCTTTTCATGAATCTAAATAAATTGTCCGTAACGCATTATTTGAGTCGCGTTCTGAGATAACTGGGCATAATGCATGTGCGTAAAGTGTCGTCCCATATTAGCTGTGCAGTCCGCACAGGTTAATCAAGGACGACACTTTCCGCCTAAATTGGATTTTGCTAAGAACAGACTTCATTTAAACGAAATATGGCATAAAAGCGGAAAGTGTCGTCCCTGGTTAGCCTGTGCGGACTGCACACGCTAATCTGGGACGACACTTGACGCATATGCATTATGCCCAGTTTTCTCAGAACGCGACTCAAATTAATCGTTCGTGACGCATTATTTGATGGAATGACAATGCATACGCACGTCAGATGAACAGTTCATTGAGATTTCATTCTGCTATTTAACGAGTCCAAACAATATTCTAATCAATACGATGCATTTAGTAACTTTTGAGTTCGGAAAATAGTCAAATAATTAAAAATACGACGAGAGGTCAGACCCTAACGGGCCTGCCGTGCAATGCACAATTAGAATGAATCCGATATATATCCTAGTTGAACTCTAGCTGGACTGAAGTACATAAAGCATGGCCCTTTTTATATTCAAAACCACAAACCTACGTTGATACTTAATATAAGATTTTGTGATCCGTAAAAGATGTGTAATATCCTGTTACAAGTAGTATTGTATAATTATAAAAAAAACTGTCATCTCTGTGTTCGAAGCCAAAACTTATCTACACAACCAATATTGATTTCCCCAATCATTTATTATATATACTTATATGAAAACTATCGTCACCTTGATCGCTATTGTGTACGAATTAATACATGTTTCGGGGGCGTTAACATGTGGTTATCATTTTATCAATAAATTTGATAGCTACCCCCGGGAAACGACATTGACCTCTCTCGTAAATAAAGTGTAGTTCGTTCACTCACCCATGACTATCTTGGCAGTGCCCAATCCCACTCCTAAGAAGGCAACGATGAAAACGACGCAACACACCACTGAAAGAGACAAGCAAAAACATGTCAATTACTAGTGCATATGAGACGCGTTCTGAGAAAACTGGGCTAAATGCATGTGCGTAAAGTGTCGTCCCAGATTAGCCTGTGCAGTCCGCACAGGCTAATCGGGGACGACACTTTCCGCTTTTATGGTATTTTTTGGTTTCAAGGAAGTCCCTCCTTACCGAAAATCAAGTTTAGGCGAAAAGCGTCGTCCCTGATTAGCCTGTGCGGACTGCACAGGCTAATCTGGGATGACACTTTACGCACATGCATTAAGCCCAGTTTTCTCACAGCAAGGCTCATATAATTATAATTAATTCATAAAATGTCGTAGGTGCATCTTAGCTCGGCTACATATACCCGCGTCTATAAGCATAACATTACATTTAAAAAAGAACAGTTTACTATGTTTATAGCATTTTAAGTTGTACCCAAAAAAGATATTACTTAACTTGCTGTGGGATTCTTTTTCATCGACAAGACACCAATCATGTACCTCTTACTGATTTATACATTATTTGAGTATTTAATATATTCATGTAAAATTAAGGCTCGAGAAACAATGCAGTTTAAAGGGACCGTCAACAAGATTGACGAAAAAAGAAAAGTTCTCCAATACCGTATTCTTTTGCAATTATTAGTTAACATTTGTATATTGATTAAAATATCACGACTTGTATATTACATTAATTGAAAAAAAAAGTTCATATTTACAGTATATTCGGTAATAAAATTTCGCGATTTGAAATAGAAAGTACATCGCGAAAAGAGGTAACATAACGATATTAACTCTATAAATAACGCAAGTAGATTGACCATTGTATCTATAAAATATATACAATTCACTACGCATGCACAATTTGCATTCCTGGGTTTACCATGTGACGATGATGATCAATCTACTTGCGTTATTTATAGTTAACTGTTAGTTACCTGGTACACATACCCTGTAAAATTGTATTACTGAATATACTGAACAGTGTTCATTCTGGGCCAGATTGCTGGTGGGCCAATGACCCATCAGCCATAAATTTAGTGGGCCATTTAAAGGTTTTGTAGGGACCACCTGATTGCAGGATTTATGATCACTGCCAGCTGCATGTCTATACAGAGTACTTGTCCGAAAATTCGAACAGCAGTTAACAAACATGTTACTTTTACTATGCTTTTTACAAATGTCACAAAACATCAAATTATTTGTGTCATCGTACGACAACCACGTAAATTTCTCTAACCAACCTTTCTGGAATTTATGATCATCTACATTTTCCGAAGGTTTCATTTGTTCGCTTTAACCAACAGACGATGTAGGCATACTCGCTTCGGCCAAAGCATCTGCTGCTTTGCCACCTTCCTAATCAGAAGCCCTTTCACATTCCCTTGGTTTTTTGTTTTTAAAAAATGTAGGATAGTTCGTCCCTCGCTGCTCTCCTTTTCTGCTGTACTCTTTGACATGTTAAAACACTTTATCTTTTATTAAAAACTTTGAAAATCGCAACAAAATATGTTGACAAACGTTTTCAACACTTTCTGATTACACAGTTTGCTGACATGTGACATCTATCAACCAATGGAAGTGCAGGATTCAACACAGTGCGCCCGCGGTAGCCAAGCAACGGTTATTTCCATCTACATTTCGACTAAGCAGACAAGTGTTTAGAATTCGCAAAACGATTCCGTCGCTTTGGTTTTTATAATTAAATCTCCGACTCATATAGTTTTTAATGCGCCAATTATATTATGTATGCGCCCGACTGGCCCACTGATATTCTTTAGAATGCGCCAATTAATATTTTGATGCGGGAATCCCGCAATGGCGCTGCCCAGAATGAACACTGACTGAAGATATGAAATCTTAACAACGTTTTCATGTAATGTAATATACCAGTCGTGACTCGTGATATTTTAATCAATATAAACTAATGATTGTAAAAAATACGGTATTTTAGATTTTTTTCTTTTTTTCGTCAATCTGATTGACGGTCCCTTTAAACCAATGTCCGTATAAAAAGACAGCCGTATATTATTATCCAATAAAGCGTTTCATTTTGCATTTTTATTTCATTCAAAATTAATCGCCAAATGTACTTTTATTGATTTATACATTATAAGAGTACTTAACATATTTATGTAAAGTTCCATGCAAAAATTTCTGGGAATCGTGAAAAGTAAACGAATTTTCTTTAAAATGAATCAAATGCTTGAAATTATGTGTTTACACTAGCGCAGTGGTCTGCAATTTTTGCGCAAGTTTAATGAAGAGTACCGAAAAAATGCATGGAAAAGGCATAAATTTGGACTATTTCTGTTGAAGTAAGATTTTTAATGCAATTAAACTGTTTTTTTTTCTTATTTAAGTCGTGTCTATAATTATTTTAAGCGTAGTAATGTTATTAAAACAAAATACTGGTTTGAGAGACATTTGATTTACCCCTGTGTGTCTGTCTGTCTGTCTGTCTGTCTGTCTGTCTGTCTGTCTGTCTGTCTGTCTGTCTGTCTGTCTGTCTGTCTGTCTGTCTGTCTGTCTGTCTGTCTGTCTGTCTGTCTGTCTGTCTGTCTGTCTGTCTGTCTGTCTGTGTGTCTGTCACACTTGACGTCTTAACTCAAGTTCTTGTTTTACATGCACTTTTATCATGCAAAATGCTGATTAGATAGCATGAAATTAATTGCATCATTTGAAGGTACCATTTAAAAAAAAATCAACGACGGAAGGGGACACCCCTCCCGCACCCTCCCCAGTTGAGCCCCCCCTCGGAAAAAATTCTGGATACGCCTCTGAGTTAAGGCTCGAGAAACAATACAGTTTAAATCAATGTACCGTAGCGTTTCTTTTTGCCTTTTTATTACATCCAAAATTAATCGCCAAACTGCTTTACGAAACTGGAGTGCATCACTCACTCAGTTCCAGCAATAGTCTCTTGAAATGCAATACCAACTACAAAATAATGTGTTGCAGCTTTTGGTATAATTTAAAATGCTGTCTATGCATATTTATTGGCATATCATCAAGAGTGTAAACATATTTAATACTTGTTCAGAAATTGTTTTTGTTTGAACAAAAGCATTTGTTTAACTTAACTATAACATAACCATATATAGATATTTCGGTATATATACCTAATCAGGGTCAGTGCCTTGTTGTTTCAATGGCGAACTCTCACGATGTAGTGGTATGTGCCAGTTCAGATCCACATAATAAAATACAGATTGAGTGAAATTACACAAAAATGAACATCATCAGATGTTTTCTTTATTTGTAGGAACGATGTGACGCATACCCTCACGGCCTACTTGATGTGTGCTATATATTTATTTATTCCTGTGCGTAATAAAAAAGATTATCGTGGTCAAAATGTATCATGATAATTTAAAAAACAAAATCCAGCATTGTGTATTAAATGAAAAAACGAATTATGTTACTGGACAGGAGTTTATGCTCTTAATGACGCAGCCATAACGTGGATAGATAACCGTGTATCGAGCCTAGATCATCATTGTTTTTAATACTTTTATGCAGGCAATTAATGCATCTATTATCATCGTAATTAATAAGAATTTTACTTAAATTATTCTTTCTATTTAAAACATTAAATTTGACTATGCTCTTTTTACTCTGCATATCTTTTTTTAGAGTTGATTATGCATGAAACAATAATCTGTTAAAAGTTGATATTATAATTTGAGAAATTATTAGTTTATAAAGGATCAAATTGTATAAAAAAAAATAGTTAACTAAGGAAAGGGTTACATATTATATAAATTACAATTTCAATAAGCTGTCGACGAGTCTGTAGTATCTCATGTAACAATGTGTGGCTGATGTGTCCGTGAAATGTTGCTTATACGTAATCAGGTTTTATAAGAGCAGATATTCACAAATACATTTTCCGATCTTGGTCCCACCTGGGATTACCGAGTTTACATCTGCGTGTCAGTTTGGAAGTTGTAATGATAATTATTTTAAAAATACGTTGTGTTCATATAGTGTTGTGATTTACTTTTTTAACAGATAAATAGAGGATATTTGTTCATGTTAGTGTAAGATCGTTTGCTATTTCACGAGTGATCATAGAAAATATATTTTCACGAGTTGCGCAACCAAGAGTGAACATATTATTGTTTTATGATCCCCAGTGAAATAACAAACGATCTTACACTGACATGAACACATTTTCTGTTTATTTAATGCCCCATTTTCAAGAAAACAATAAACAGCTGTTTCCCTTTCGCAGAAGTTACCCTTTTCCCGTGGCGTGCCTCAATACATTTCAATACACAAAATGCCGTCATTAGTGTTTGCATCATCCTCCGCCAAGAGGAAAACTCCAATATAAACAAAGCTGAAAGGTTGAACATTTAATTTCTCTTGCTAAAATAAGAAAACTAAGTTAAGCATAAAATGACAATGACAATGACAATAGGTTTATTTGTTCTGAAAGGCATCCGGCCCAAAAAACAAACATACATGCAGTAATCATAAGTAGTGACATGGTATGTAATATTAACAACAATAATGGTAAGACGTGTAAAGCAAAAACAAAAAAAAAGAATAATGCTTATAGATATATAGTCAATCACGTAAGCATTAGTTAAATGTATTTGAAATACTATCGAAGACAGGTGTTATCAAATTTTTAAGTAGCACATTTACGAATGGGGCAGTATCGCATAAAATATACACTATATGCGAGTTTGCCTTCAGTTACAGTTAACTCTCCCGTAACTTATATGCAACGTCAAGATATCTGCCAAATGCAAAAATAGCTTGTTGCCTAGTGTCAGACATAATTACCACAAATAAATGTTCTGATATAGTACATTCCAACCAGTTATTCATAAAACATTGGTCTCTTATATGATTATAAACAGGGCAGACTAATAAAAAGTGAAACTCTTTTTCGATACTATACACATTTCTATGTAGACACAATGGACAGAATCTATATTCCCTGTCAATACCGACATGACGACCCTTTTCTATCATAAGTTGGTGGCCAGAACAACGAAAATTCGACAGACGGTGTTTTAAACGATATGACAATGGTGTAGATAAGTAGCGCTTTGGCTCAATTAAGCTTTTAAACAGTTTATAGTGTAAACCTTTTGCACGAGAATTTATATCCCCTAAAAGGGTTTGCTTCGCACAGTCAACTAGCCTGGTATGGCATATGTTTAAGAAAGTAACACTGTTTCCAAGTTCATTACTAATCCATGCGTGGCCAAACCCGAACATAAAAAGTAAATGCTTTATATGCGTTGCCCACGTTACTCGACCAACGTCGTCCAAGCGCCGCAACATTAAGTAGCACTGCTTAGGGTATCTGGCAGTAGCCATCTGTGTCAGAGTCACCTAGTATTTGACACACTTGAACATATAGTCAACGTTAAGTGGAAGGCGTTCACATTCTGCTAATGCAAAGCTGTTTGTTACGTTTTGATTCAAACATGCTAACCGTTTGCAAAAATTGATTTGTACGCTTTCTATTTTATCACCTTTTTGATGTCCCCATAATTCCGCCGAGTATAGCAATATTGGTTTGACAATTGCATCGAATAATTTAAAAGCTTCGTGGTGTTGGAAGCTGCCAAATTATGTTTGGTAACGAAATATTGAGTCCGCTGCCTTTTTCGCTTGCATTGATAACGTATCCTTGGTTTTCGTCCAGCATAATTTAGGTGTAAAGAATGATCCAAGGTACCTGTAGAGCGACACGACTTCAATAGGCGTATTGTTAAAGAACCATCGCTCATACTGTCTCAGTGGACCACCATTTCTAAACACTATTATTTTCGATTTGCCCAAATTGAGCTGCATACCCGTGGCCTCGGAGAATTCCTGTATTCGTTTGATTTGTATCTGCAGTTTGCTAGCGGTCTCGGCAGCTGCTGCGATGTCGTCTGCAAACATCAGTGCTTGTATTTCATCTATTTCGTTGGATATAAAGATTCCACTTTCGCAATGCTGCTTCAAGTGAGTGACAAGGTCGTTGATAAAGAGCGCAAAAATTACGCTAGAACTGACGCATCCTTGTTTTGTTCCGATGTTACAATCAAAATATTCAGTGAGGCCTGTTGACAATTTAACACACGAGCGAAGCTGTCTATACATGGATTTAAAAACACCCAACAGCAGGCTGTTTTCGTTGACCCCTTTTCGCACTAAGCTGCTCCATAGATGCTGATGCTTACAACTATCATACGCTTTAAAATAGTCACAAAAAAAATACGTATACTCTTCCTCGTCGTTTTGTTATATATTTTTGAATAACAGCGCTTAAGTTAAACATATTGTCCGTTGTACTATAGCCAGATCTAAATCCCGCTTGTGACTCGTCGATAACTTCATACTGATCAGCCCATCGTGCCAATCGAGAACTAAGTATTTTCATGAAAACTTTACCCAAGCTATTTGCCATCGACACAGCTCTATAGTTATTTGGATCCGATTTAGGTCCTTTCTTGTGTATCGGAGTAATCAGGCTCTCGCACCAATCCACTGGAAAATGTCCTGTTGATAAAACATAGTTAAACTGTATCTTTATGTACGGTAGTGTAACGTGTATTGCATGTTTGTACATTTCTATGCATTTCCCGTCTGGTCCTACAGCACATCCACTGCGTAATGATTTTAGGCTGGTCGCAATTTAATTATCAGTTATTTCGCAGTCTAATATATCATTGTCTCTAGTGTCTCTTACAGAAGGGAAAATATTTTCGAAGACATGGTTATCATTAGTGTCAGAGAACAATTTTTCAAAATATTCCCGTCAATTATCTGCATCAATAACGTTAGTATTACAGTTATCTCTGCCACTAGCATGTTTAATACTTTTCCAAAAACACCTTGGGTTTTTACTTTTTCAATTAGCAAATTTCTCCGTTGCCTCTTAAAAGACAAACATTTTACACGACAGAGGTTTTTGAACACATTTTTACTTGTAAGATATATGTCCAAATCATGCTTAGAGTTTGTGCGGCAGTATCGGCGTAAATTATGATATTTGTCATACTTCGCTTTAGTACAGACCTCGTCCCACCATTCAGGTTGTTTATTTGTAGTGTTTCGTTTGTTTGTTTTAGGTCTTGGGTGAGAGCGCTTCATACATTAACCAGCGTTTTTAAATAGTGCCACAAAACCATTCAAATTATTGCCAATATCCATACCAATGGTGCTCATAAACACGTCAAATAATTCTTCGAACGTTTGTACAAAGACAGCTTTTGCAGACTCCTGCCAGTTGAACGTGTCAAACAGCTTTAGGTGTATATCTGTTCTTGCTAGTGGATCGGCGTCGACGAGGTCTGTTGTGTCCAATGCGAATTTACAGACTATAGGGAAATGGTCCGAAATGTCCAAAGTGTCAACTTTGAAGTCAATTATTCGCTCGAAAAGTGCCGATGACGCTATGAAATAGTCCACTACGCTTGATTCATCATTTGCTGTGCACGTAATTTCACCATTGACATCGCTAAATCTTCCGTTTAATAAATGTAAGTCTTTGGTACAACACATGTCTATAAGCGAAAGGCCGAAAGAATTATGCCTGCAATCCCTGCTTTTACGCTTCAAACAAAAGCTATCTCCGGGGTACGGGACATTTTCATTATATATATATATAGTTTAGGTCATCTTCCTCAATATAGTCTAAAACTCCTTTACCCGCTCATTCAAATCTCCACCAATGAGGAACATTACGTCTCCTAGTTCAGATTCTATTAAACATATTTTTTCATGTAATAATTCGATTCCGTTGTTGTTTTAAGGGTCATATATTGGTGACTGCTCGGGTGCAATATATGCGAAGAATATAACTAGATCTCTGTTTAATTTCACGAACTTCTTGTCCACAAACAGTACAACAGTTTCTTCGAATGCTTTATAAATACGCTTCACTACTCCCTTGTTAATTAACCACGGTTTTATGAAGACAGACACTCCACCAGCACCTCTGTTACCTCGAGTTCTGGTTCTTGGACTATCAAAGATCACATACTATGTCAAAAACGTACTGAAGTCATCATGTTTTTGCTTCCATGTTTCGCACATACAAATAATATCAAATTCCTTACAGTATTGCTTTACTATCAAATCGTCAGTGTGTTTTCGCAGCCCCTGGATGTTCAATGAGCACAACTTAAGGTTCACTTGCGTTGGTGTATTTGAGCTTTGGCCGGAATCCTATATGTCATTGTCAGTAACCGCGATCGGTTGTTTGCTAACGTCATCATACACGTATTTCACACCATCGACAACGAGATGGTCATTTCGAAAGAAAGCGTTTTTGTCATTATCTAGGCACTCTTTGAAAAAATCGTAAAGTTTCGATCGCGATTTCATTACATACTCGGGCAAGTCCTCGCCAACTCGAATTCGCACTTCTTCCCCAGCTTTCCTTTTGGACCTAAATTTTGCCATGATTCTGTCTCTTACCTTCATATTTGCACACTTTATAAGTACTGGTCTTGTTGTCGATTTAGTTGAGAGACGGTATGCAAAGTCAAAAGAGTTCTCATTTTCTGACAGACCCAGCTGACTATTAATAGCGTCAAGTAGTTTTGCTTCGGTTTGTGCCTGGGTTTCGTTTCCATTGTCTTCAAGATTGAATACTTTCAAGTTTTGTTTCTTGACGTATCGCTCGAGATTCTCATGTCTTTTTGACGACGCCGTTAGACTGCCTTCCATGGTGTTTAGCTTTTCTGTTAGACTGTTGACTTGTACTGTTAATTCTTCGTTTTGCTTTTTAAGGTGTTAATTGTCCTTTTCTAGGTTTTTTACTGTGTTGTCAATGGAATCAAACTTATTATTTAGTAGTTTAACGTTTTTATATATTTCAATCAACAAGGTATTAGAGTCCATATCTACTTCATCTGGCGTGGGGTCAAACACGGATGCGCCTTGTTCAGTTGAAGGTCGGAGCCACGTGTCTAGTGATATATTCGGCGTTGTGCCGGTAGAGATCTGACTAGATATTTGATCGTCAGGGATATTTGAGCCGACATCATGGTCGATATTAGTTGCTAGTTAACGGGTAGTGCTCTTCACTCCGTTTGTCTTCGGGGGTCCTGGGTTCGATTCTACTCCATGTGTAGGAAAAACAAACATACGCGTATGGTAAGCGATATAAACATCATGTCCGTCACTGTTCCTGTCTGTTGCTCTTTTGATTTCGGCATTCTGGACGGGTTAAAAGACCCGATTCTGGCTCGCCACACATTTAAAGCTACGTCCATAATGTTGATTATAGTTATACAGGTATTGCGTAGAGTAATGTCTAAGTGCACCTCATGAGAAAGCACGATAACGGTACTCCGTCAGGCTACACTGTGTCCACAATCTGGTACAACCGACACTTGCTAGCGAAGTCTATTCAATTTTGCTGTAGCTACTCGCAATTACAATAGGCGGATTAGAGAATCACTGTTCACTGGTGTGCGAAATCGTTAGTGTACATTTTGCACTGTGTCCTCTCAATAACCATCGAACAATGAATAATTGAATAGGCACAACATATTCCAGATCTCAATCACTGATATCCATATATTTATTTTTTTCCACAATATTCCGATTTAAAATCAATTAAAACACATTTCATGTCACAGTTAGAAAAAACACGTCTGCACCCCATGACAGTCACTACCCGTGAACTACTGGTAGTGTAACAACGTTTACTGAACAGTACATGTCCGTGATGTCGTGGGAATCTTAAACGCAAATTTTGACATTTGTTCAATCTTTTAGTAATTTAGTGTTTAAAACTGTGGATTAACGACAAACAGCATTAATTTAACTGGTGTTAAGTGTTGGACAAGTGAACCGCTCAATTGCGTGGCGAAATTTCAAACTCGACATTTTGGTCATTTCGGACTATAGGGACAAATGTAAACAGATAATCACTTTGCCCAACAGCGCGGAGCACGTACCAGCTAGGCAAAAACAAGGGAGATTACTTTGCAAGTACTTGTTTAGTGTGTCAATCAAGGGAAGTAAATCTTGATTTGATAATCTAAAAATAGAAAAAGTAGTTCCTAAAATTTGTTTATTTTCAGTGCTGTTATTTCACTGCAAAAATGTCATATTTTATCATTAGGTATAAAAGAAAGTGTTATATTGCAGACTTAACAGGCTTTTATTTGTAAAATAATTACCAAAGTTAATTTTGATTGATATGTGTGTATTTGTAGTACATAATGGCACAAATTTATATATTATTGCTTTTGATCAGTCTGATATATGTACGTAAACATATAATGCCTATTAAAGTATTTTATATATAACTCTGTGTAAAAAAAGGATAATTATCAATTCTTAATATTTTGTTATGAGCAATCAATAGATGCTACTTTTTTTCAAACAAAATCCTAATACAACAATGCTGTTCAGTTTTTGACAAAAAGTTTCATAAAGATGTGATACCCGACACCATACAACTACTATATTAATATATATTATAGATATTAATAGATATTACTTGTACACGATGACATTGACAAAGATACAAATATGAAAACAATAAATTATAAATCCGATGTTTGTTTTTTTCACAGCAATCATTATCATTATTTCGTTATGATATAAACTAATAATTGTAAAGATTTACGGTATTTTAGAACTTTTCTTTTTTCGTCATTCGTGATTGACGGTACCTCTATACAATTCCAAAATTGACGTTAATAGTATATACCTTTAAACATAAAAGTTATTATATATACACATATTATTGTACATGTAATTACACGGATCTATGAACATACTTGCAGAACCGCATATTGCTAAACCTTCGCTGCCTCCGTTTCCGCGTGCCATACTTCAATATCCTCGATTCCGGTAAAGTTAAATAACACCGTTTAACAAGCCACTCTGCTCATGATCCGTCCATGAAAAATATTATGTTCAAAAACTAGGCCAATAATTGTTGACGCCGGGTTTTAAATCGACTTATTGTTTCCTCAAAACGACTATTTCAAATGAAGGACCACGCTTCGCTTTTTACGGAATACCGTTTATGCCATCGTGGTTACACATTACAATCCAGAGGGCGACATTGCGATAGTACGATGACGACAATGCGATAGCGACAACGCGATAGTAAGATGGTGACAATGCGATAGTACGATGGCGACAAGGCGATAGTACGATAGCGACAGTGTGATAATACGATGGCGACAGTGCGATAGTACAATAGCGACAATGCGACAATGCGATAGTGTGATAATACGATGACGATAGTGCGACAATACGATGGCGACAGTGCGATAGTACGATGGCGACAGTGCGACAGTGCGATAATGCGATGACGAAATTGCGACAATACGATGTGTATAGTGCGATAGTACGATGGCGACAATGGGATAATACGATGACGACAGTACGACAACGCGATAGTACGATGGCGACAATGCGATGATACTATCCCATTGTTGCCATCTTACTATCTCGTTGTCGCATTGTCGCTATCGTACTATCGCAGTGTCGCCATCGTACTATCGCACTATCGAATTGTCGCCATCGTACTATCGCACTATCGCATTGTCGCATTCTGATGGCCTAACGGTATTCCGTAGCTTTCGGATAAAACGTTATCGATCGTATGTGATTGGCTTTCGTAGGTTAAGAAGTCATTCCGCCCCTTAGGCAATACTAACTATCTTCGTATCCAACTAGAGCAAATGGAACGCTCCACTGACTTTTTCAACTAAAAACATATTCGGCAAAGTTTTATGACCGTCGTCCGGTTGTTAAACACGTTTTTGATGCGTTAACGGATCAACGCAATTAGTATGAATCCTGGTAAAGTAACACATGTATCAATAAACAAAGATTGGAAAAATCAATGCAAGACTGCGGGACAACGTTCTAGACTGATGGCAGTATGCAAACATATTGTTGGAGCCCAAACAGAAACACGCATTGTCAGAGCATGATATTATTCGGTCCGAACAATTCCCGGACTTTGGAAAACAATCATATGAGTCGCGTTCTGCGAAAACTGGGTCTAATGCATGTGCGTAAAGTGTCGTCCCAGATTAGCCTGTACAGTCCGCACAGGCTAATCAGGGACGACACTTTCCGCCTTAACTGGTTTATCATGTACAAGAGACTTCCTTTAAACAAAAAATACCATAAAAGCGGAAAGTGTCGTTCCTGATTAGCCTGGGTGGACTGCACAGTTTAATCTGAGACGACACTTACGCACATGCATTAAGCCCCGTGTATTCAGAACGCGTCTCATATTTTCTATGCGTTCGTTTTAATTCTGAGACAAAGGTTCCCCAGTCCATGGTTTGTTTATTGCACAGATAGAGTGAATATTTCATGGCTGTTTTGTACAATGTTAAGAGTAATCATTAAAATAGTATGTAAGAATTTGAAAATTGTTAATGTGACCTGTGCGCGGACCCCAAACTATAAACATGATGGGAATTTAGGAGGCTTATATCTGGAAAAATCACTACAATCGTAAGTATTAGTGTAATTGTTTTGACTACTTAAGTTTCATAAGTATTACTCCCTTTACGTTTAAGTAGGGGTGTGATAACATATATGTTGTTCCTCTTGTAATTAATTCACTGCGTCTTATTTTGAAAATCGATATATTATAATTTGATTATCTGCAAATTAACAATCATTTAGATGTGATAGTTATAGCTTAAATTAAACGATGATACTATCGAAACAGCATTATTTTATACTGAACTATTATTCTGATTCAATCAAAAATGGAGAAACATATACAGAACTACTTGCGCGCTCTGAACGCACATTTTGAGTTGTTAATTAGACTTTCGTGAGAGTTCTCTCGTATTCGGCCTCAGGTTTATACTGCTGTCTTTAGCCCAATAACAAAGCAATCATAAAATCAGAAAAATGATATGATTGTATGATATTAACCATACAATGGCATTTAGTTTGTAATTAAAAAAGCAACCCCAAACTGCCTAAAAACCTGAAGCAAATGTGACTACATATGTTAAATACAAGCAATTTTTAATAAAACAGTGACTTTGTAGTCGTTATGTCAACGCGAAACAAAAGTTTTTGTCTAAGTGTATCTTGGAATAAAAAAAAAGATAAATATATTTAATTTCTTATCTAAAACACTAAAACCCATGCTTTATAAGTATTCGCCTTAACATGTGCTACCATTGCAATGACGTCACTATGTTTCTGTCATCTGCATTCGGATGAGAAAAAATACTTCTCATTGCGAACACAAAAGTATTGCGCGAGGAAAAATGAAATCGTATATAATTACTTTCATTTTTAAAAGTCATGTTTTACAGTTTTTAAAATTAATATTGTGGTGATTTTTGATACTTTTCCGTAAAGTGGTGTTTTTTGAGACTTTTCCTTAAAACATCTCATGCACATGTTGGCGAAAGTGTAAAAAGTATATTAGTATTACCCATCATAAAACGTGAATAATCAAACAGGTAAGTTAAGTAAACAGGCACCCGGCATTTAGCTGCTTCCCCTCCACAAAGCTGTAGTATCATCTCCCGGCTGCTATCATCTTCAAAAATCATCAAATTTGTCGATAATTGGAGTCGTGTTCTGAGAAAACTGGGCATGATGCATGTGCGTAAAGTATCGTCCCAGATTAGCCTATGCAGTCCGCACAGGCTAATCAGGGACGACACTTTACGCCTAAACTTGATTTTCGGTAAAGAGGGACTTCCTTGACACTAAAAATACCATTAAAGCGGAAAGTGTCGTCCCTAATTAGCCTTTGCGGACTGCACAGGCTAATCTGAGACGACACATTACGCACATGCAGTATGCCTAGTTTTCTCAGAACACGACTCATTGGATCTGATACACACTAACCAAACAAAGCAAGTCATTTTTTACTTATATACCTTATAGACAAACATGTGTATATGTAAAAAAACATTTCGACTATTTTTTTGTTATTTTATAAATCAAATCGACAATTTTGAGGGGCTTTGGAAGGGCAACATCTCGGGGTAAAGGGGTGGGGATAGCAGCCGAGTTCCTGTGGTTGAGAAGCGAACCTGTGTACACAAAGTAAGTGCTGCAGAAAAAAATGACAATTTTATAGCAGTTTACACAATATTACTTGATGTCGATCAATATCATTACAATAATTGTTTATACAACTAATAGGCGGAGATGTATTACAATGGTCAGGTTTGTTGATCTCAATTATTATGTATATAAAAAATAGGTCGTATGTCATATGCGGCCAGGGTAACTTTAAACGGGCCTGCGAATTTTGGTCAGGAGCTATACTGTCCGCCATATGGTCTCGCAAGGTTTAATGGACTCATCGGATCCAAGTGTTATAGTGGTAAGTAGCCCTACCTGTCACGCAAGAATCGCACGATGAACCGTGTTTTTCAATTCGCTAAGTCGTAGTCGACAAGTAATAAACTCTTTTTCTAACGCTAGACAAAGTAATACAAACAGTAGGATTTGTAATTTAAAAGCGGAACATCGTTTCAATAAATATTTAAACAGAATGTATTACTATCAATCTTTACTAAAGTAACACTGGACATGTGTACAACATATTAAAGAATTAATGTAAGAAGATGTTTTAGTATAAGGTGCAAGGGATGCAAATTAAGCAGTTTTAAAACTAGTTTGAACACTGTATATGGGTCTTGTTCTGAGAAAACTGGGCATAATGCATATGCGTAAAGTGTCATCCCAGATTAGCCTGTGCAGTCCGCACAGGCTAATCAGGGACGACACTTTCCGCCTAAACTTGGTTTTCGGTAAGGAGGGACTTCCTTGAAACTAACAATACCATAAAAGCGGAAAGTGTCGTCCCTGATAAGCCTGTGCGGACTGCACAGGCTAATATGGGACGACACTTTACGCACATGCATTAAACCCAGTTTTCTCAGAACACGACTCATATTATACGTAGCGATATAGACCGTTCCATAATCGATAAATTGACCGCCGCCATATTGTCAGTCACGTGACTGTCCGCCATTACACTGCTGCTAACTGGTGCGAGTCTGCGATTCCAAAAGCCAAAGACGTAGAGAATACCCGCTTAACCGTTGTCGGATAAATAAATTACTTAATGAATTAATGTGAGGCGATCATCACATTTTTGTTGTTTAAATGATTGTTTGAAGTTGAGATGGATTGTAACAAATAAAATGTTTAAAATGCTTTCGTGTATTTGCTTTTTTTTTATCTGTAATCAAGTGGTAATCATCGGCGAAAATTTGCCGGTTCAGTCGCTCATACTATGTCTTTGATTAGACTTGTTACTTTTAACGCTTCACAAACAATTCACGCATGTATTGTTGTGTTGATGTTAATAGCCGCAGCATCAAGCAATTTATATTTTAATTAATACTTATTAAAGATTCTCGCGCAATTAATTACCGCTAATTGTTTGTAATTGGTCTCATTTGGTAAAAATCTACATTCCAAAATCATAACATATTATATTAAGTACGGTATGATATTTTTGATACGCCTTCCATTATTTTTCTTGTTCTTACTGATATCAAAGATAAAAAATTGTGGTTTGGATTTATATTTAATTTTTTTTAGATGGAATTTTGTCACGTTAAAAAACGAGCTTTTTATCATGAGAGAGTGATATTGATCTTGACGATATTTTATGTGATTATTCGGAAGATGAAGAGAATGTGATCTATGTGATATATCTATATTTGCATCTGTGAATCATTTAACAGCTATAAAGCTAAAAAATACTAAAAAATGTATTTTATAGGTCTTTGAAGTAACGCAAAACATATGGATAACGACACCAAATGTTTAGTCAATTAATCCACACACAAAAACACCTAAATAATATTTCAAAAATATATTATTAAGCGCCAAACTAATTTATTAAAACATTTATTTGCAACTTTAAAAACGCGGCATAAGCATCAAATTAAAGATTATCTGAAGACTGAAAGGCCAACAATTTGGCACAACAAAGAGCTCTATGCATAAGCCGTAATATTTTTTGCAGAAAAGCTTCAATAAATTACAATAGTAATACATCTAATTATAAAAATATAATTATGAATGGCATGAGTACGTTAGTGTGATAAACACGTGAGTAATAGAAAGTGCATTGAAAATAAACGTACTACAAAGCCCTATTAAAAGCGAAGTGCATGACAGTATTTACATGTAATTTTAATTTGATGGGTTTTGTACAGAGAATGACGCTATTGAGGAATATTAACATACAACTGAAAAACACAACTTTACATGATGCAATTTGAACTGTGTATTCATGTATATTGAAAACTCGTTACTAGTGAGTATGAGTGGCAAATATCTAACATTTTAACACACATATATCTATATTAATATATTTTTTTAAACATTATTTACCCCCGTTCGTGTCAAATGTAATTTCTTGTTTTTATGATGTCGTTCGTGCATTGCCGTAACATTAAATCTTCATACGAAATGACGTAGTTTTAATTAACCGATACCCGCTAAATACGTTAAATGTTATGTTTTTAGGTAAATTTTATAATTATCAAATACTGTTTTTCATAAATTAAACCAGTATCTTTACGGTGTACAATTTCTGATATTCTATATTGGACATAACTTTTAATTTGTACAATATGTAACATATCTAATGAACGCAACTGTTAAGTATGTCGGGGGTAAAATATTAAACCAAATGACTGCTTAATACTACCAGAAAGAGAAGACATGGTGGCATCATCAATTGTGTTTAATGACCAGACTGTCATCTGCTACCCAGTGTGGTTTATGACACCCCGGAATGACGCCATGTTGTTAGTCAAGTCTGAATAATATCTGATCAAAACGAGATAATCGGATTATGCAGAACAAACGGGCAATTCAACACTGGAATGCAAAGGATTACGCGATTTTAAGATTGATGCATATAATCAAATGATAAATATTGCATTTAGTTTAATTAAATGGGTTTTTTAATGTGTCAACGTGTTTACTTTCCTAGACAAATACCTAAAAAATGCACGTTTTTCAAACATTTTTCTGTTATAACACTATCTTAACATCTCCTCTAGCAGAAAAACTTTATTTCATACAATTTGCATGACAAACAAAAACGTTTTACAAAAAGAAAGAAATTCACCCGTTGAATAATCGGTGCTCTCTTATATATGTTACCGGTTGTTTGGCAGTAGTGTTATGGCGGACGCGGAGAGTATTCAGGGGAGATAATTGGGTAATTACTAAATTATGGAACGGTCTATATGGACATCGATCAGTTTCAAAACAAGTTTGAACACTATTTGTCATATGTGAGGATGGTGTTGTAAATAAAATAGAAGCTCGTCCGGGCTATACAACATCCGTAAATGTTTTGGTATGTAAACTAAGAATATTACCCATTTATGCCTAGTGGACTCTCCCATCCTTCTAAATTGGATATATTTATTTTCAAAATTAGGAATGTCTAGTATATTTATTTCTATATTTAGAATATTTCTTACAGAAATTCCTTTGAGCAAACAGCGTAGACCCTGATGAGACACCGCATCATGCGGCGTCTCATCTGGATCTACGCTGTTTGCCAATGCCTTTTTTCTAGACAATAGGTATAAATGGGTTAACTAGAATCAGTTCTCAAACGATTAGTTCAACTATTTCGATACTTAATCACATTGAATCGTAACAAAAAAACAATTGTTCAACGCATTTAGTTGTAATGTATTTATAATTTGACAGTTTTTAAATAAATGCGCTTCTCAAAAACATAGTTATTAAGTAAGTCAAAACAAACTATACACACTGAAAAATATAATATAAATCACTTAGTTAAAAGTAGAACAAATATAAGTTGGAATTCAACCCTTGACTAGGGAAACATTTTGAAAGAAAATACAGTAAACATTCCTTTAACAAACTGCTCTAGCATGCCTACTTATTGACACTCTTCAACATATGGATATATAGAAAACTAACGAATTTGACGTAATCATAAAGTTCTTTTTAATCAACATATTATAATGTATAACATGATTAAGGATATCTATCAATTATAGGTTATTGAGACACCATATACACTGTTTAGGTACTTGATTATGATTACCAACCTAAACCGACAGTCTCACCTACCGTATCGTAATGATTGGCCTGGAAATGGTGATACGTATCATATCAAGTCTTGTTTATCATCGGATACGTCATTAAGAGGCCAAAAGTCGTCCTTTATGTCCGCCTAGTGGAAAGACGCCGTGGCGGAAGTATGGAAACCAAGCGCTAAACGAGAGTTGCGACGACACTCCAATTCATTATTGCACACTTATCGTTAACCCGTTGCATGCTGGGAAATTTGTCGCCTGCTAAAATGTCGTCTGCTGAATTTGTAAAATAAGCATTTTCTTCGATTTTTTTTCAAAGAATACTATCAGAATAGCAAACAGTTTGGATCCTGATGAGACGCCACGTTTTGTGGCGTCTCATCTGGATCCAAACTGTTTGCAAATGCCTTCAAAATTCGGTTCCAGCACTGAAAGAGTTAAAGCGATCGTCTCATACTTCTGGTTTGAAGTTTAAGGTCAACTATAACGATGAAATATTGCAATTTAAAAGACTGAGCACCCGGTTTGGGCTTAACTTTTTGATACAGGCAATTAGTGTCGAGTATATTACTAAGAATGTGTATACACTATAAAACATTTGTAGGAAACACGAGCACGTGTGACTCATGAACAAATAGTAGAAAGGATTTATAAGTTTAATAAGTTTTATACTCTTTCAGAGTTTATTTAGTATGTTAAGGTACAATAACGTTCATAGCGCAGTATAGCTAATATTAAACTTTGTTCACTGAACCTTAATTAATGATTAAACATGAAGTGCAATAAACATAGCCGTACGTTTGCATTAAACGCAGATTCATATTTCATTTCCAATGTGTTCAAACATTCGCCCTACACAAAATTAACCGCAGCTTTTATTTATGACCGCTACAATATTTAGAATAGTGATCGAATCACATTGCTATATTCATAATAATTAAACTAGATCTAACAAATACAACGTGATCAAACTTTAACACCAAATAGCAATGGGTTTTAAAGTCCAAAGTATCGTTCTAATTAATTAGGTTGAAACTGGTGTGTTATCGGCTAACGTGTTCGGTATATTATCTAGATAAATCTATTTAATCTTGTTGTACATATACACGATATATATTCTGAAAAGAGAACAACAATTGTGAAATTAATATGAGCTACGTTTTTAGAACAAGCGGTATTTGAATGGTATTGTTTAACATTGGAGTCGTTTTAATAGCATGTTGGATTGAAGTGTTGCACAGTTAGACAGAGAAAGTTAAAGAGTTGTTAATTTCAAGCGGCTGACATCTTGACAATTCTAAATATGAACACGTATTAATGTATCCATATTTAGCAACAGGAACAGTTCAGGTATGTAGCTTGGTTATAACATTTGTGTCGATTGTGCGAAATTTGGATTTATGTTTTGTTTGTTCATGTACTGTTCAATTCGGACTAAGTGCCATTGTTAACTGTTAAATGTGTTATGTTCAATCGGTGATTTCGGAATGCTAACACACACATCTCCCTGTCACTTTTTAATTACATAACATTATTGCAGCTGACACCAGGCACGGAGAACGAGTTTTAGAGGACGAGCGGGGTCTTTGTCAAGAGTGCCAGAGGCTCTGTAAGTTGTTTTTCACTTTTCTTATCGTTTAAGTTGTAATATTCCAAACTATTCAGATTTTGCATATATGATCCATTGATCATGCTGAATATCTATTGTTTGTACTGTTTAAACAATGGGTTGTCATACATTGTTAAGGAGTATCACTGAACAGTATTTTACTAGTATAGCATATATTGTATGTGTATATATTTCGTCAAATATTTACTGAATTCAGTAGTGTGTTGGAATGTAAACTTTTTTTTAGTTCTATGACGGAAACAGAAGCTCTGACTGTACTCTTCTGGCAACATGTACATGAACTATGAAATATATGTTATACTATGGACTATGAGAACGTTAATGACCTACTTAACCCATTTATGCCTAGTGGACTCTCCCATCCTTCTAAATTGGATCAATTTATTTACAAAATTAGGGATGTCTAGTATATTTATTTCTATATTTAGAATATTACTTACTGAAATTCCTTTAAGAAAACAGCGGAGACCATGATGAAACGCCGCATCATGCGGCGTCTCATCTGGGTTTAAGCTGTTTGCAACGTCCTTTTTTTCTAGACGCTAGGCATAAATGGGTTAATGTTTAAAACTTTACGACATATCATACAAGAATGTCAAAATAACATCATACATAAATAAGGGTGTGTGAAATACAGTTGTTTTTTTTTCTTTGAAGATGGCTGGAAACAAGCGCAGCAAACAGAAACATACAACAAGGAAAAATAGGAAAGCTTGTACAACCGCCCATAATGTGGCAGGTCATTCGACAGATGATAAAGAATTCTCAGAGAGGCTTTCACGTGTTCTTGATAACCAAGCCGTCAATGAACAGTTAATACATTTCAGAAGGAAAAGAATGTTATCGTGTGAACGTGAACTGACACTGGCACAACAAGTACTTGCGCGGAACAGAAGAGTATATATATTCGGAAGTCAAATCGAGGGCACTACAACATTGGAAATGATGTCTGACAAAGACTACTTATTTCGTTGTGATATGTTTCGTGTGTTTCTTGATTCAGAAAATCACCCTTTTCAGCCGCATGATCACAAAGTTGTAATTAAGTTGAGCACAAATAGTTATGCTCCGCAATACTGTATTTTAACAATGATTGAACAATCAATACAAACAAGGCATTTTAAGAAATTAGATCCTAATCGGGGTCATGTTGATATCGTAAATTTTTTTTGGAAAGATAAGACAACAACTGACGGCATGATTCCACATACAATTATGTTTGATACCCTTAACCAACATTCAGTTTATTATAAAGTAACAAGACACGGGCCCGCATCAAGTATATGTGATATGGACAGTGTTAACGCCTGTTACTGTAAAAGTCTTCCAAAGCAATGCAAGTTCGTTTTTGAAAGGCCTCGCCCCGGTCACTGGCCTTCGGAGAAGACGTTGATAAAGGCCAAGAAATATGGCGTCTTTATAGTTCCACAGGGACCCCCTAAAAGTACGAACATATGTACGAACGATTATTTTGATTATCAATGGCGAATTTCCACAAATCTAACAGAGCGGCTATTTATGTTCAGTTTAGATACAGTACGTTTGAAAGCATTTGTTCTTACAAAGATGATAAGAAAAGAGTTGTTTGTTCCAGAATATCGAGACAGGCTGAGTACATTTCATTTTAAAACAGCCTTCTTCTTTGCGGTCGAGAACACGCGGCCAGATTTATGGAGGAAGGACAATCTCATCAATTGTGTCAAGTACATTCTTGCAACGTTGAAGCGCTTTTTAATACGGCGCAATTGTCCACACTTTACCATAGAGAATGTTAACTTGTTTGATGGGAAAATCGAAAGACACGAGTTTCAGAAATTGGTGGATATTATTACAAATGTTATAAATTCACTGCGAGCAAAAATCGAACATATAAAAATGGACAACATTGGAAAAACGCTTACTGAGCTTGGTACGAGACAAAATGAACACAGCAGATATTGCACGATTGGTTCGGCACATTTTAATTACGTACTTCATATTTTTGGGGGAAGTCCGGAAACCTTTATTGGAGAAGTATTTTTAGATATATCCGTCGATGACAGGAAAGCTTTGTTGGCAACTGAAATTTCACGCTTAGAAATGTATTATCGCGCCCCATTGAGAAAATACAGAAAATATGCCTATGCATTGCATTGCGTCATGTCAATAATGGCTAGTTTGTTTGGTTCGGCGTTTTTAGAACAGAAAGAAGAAGGACATGCATATTTTGACGATGGCATCAATAAAGCTAGAAAATTGTATATTCAGTCTTTAGAGTCTGATATCATTGGCAACTACATGCGATACGCTTCCTTCCTTTTCTGCAATGGAGAATATGATGAAGCTTGTAAATATTTTGACTTGATAGAACAACAGATATACGAGGACAAAAACAAATGTAATCTCATTTACCAGTTATTCGTGTCTCCATCGGAGTTATTAGCATTGCAGATAGCAAAGCAGTCATGTGAACAGTCTTTCAAACAAAGATGGTCTGTCTTTTTGGTATTGAGACAAGCAGAGGCGATGTGTGTGCCTGAATTCCTTCGATGCGAAATGTATCGAGAGCGTTTCGGAACCCCCACTTCATCTGGTCTGTTTAAAGTTCATAGCAAGGAAGACTACATTTGTGTGCAAATTGAACCCTATCTCTACTATCTACAGTACCTTACATATAAAGAACTTAAGCAAGAACCTTACAAATCGAAAGCTTTGATGAAATTATCGAAGTACACTAAATTCATTACATCCACAAGATTAAGCTCAACTAAGGGCGATAATATCTTCTTATGCCACTTTGACACCTCTTTGAACATGCTAGGGCACTGCTGGGAACTGGAACAGAAGTTGGAATCGGCCTGGGGGACTTACGCAACTTCTTTACAAATGCTACCTGAAAGAAATGCGGCTGCCCTGCATATAATTCGACTTCTGTGGCAAGTTGTTCAAAGTTTGCGCACTTAGGGGCATTTAAACTACATTCTCGAAGTGACAGAGTGAAAATGTTCTCTGTTGTTACTGGCATGTGATTCAAACAAGAGTTAACACTGGAGGTGATTAACCCATTTACGCCAAGTGGACTCTCCCATCCTTCTAAATTCGATCAATTTATTTCAAAAATTAATTAGGGATGTCTAGTACATTCATTTCTATATTAAGAATATTTCTTAAATAAATTTCTTTAAGCAAACCGCGCAGACCCTGATGAGACGCCGCATCATGCGGCGTCTCATCAGGGTCTACGCGGTTTTCCAAGGCCTTTTTTCTAGACGCTAGGCATAAATGGGTTATTATCGCAACATACCGCGTTATTGATGCTTAGTTACTACAATCATTGCTGTTATTTTTCACTTTCGTCCTCTAAATATTACCCAACATTGTTTCATTAGCTGCATACTTTGTTTAATGAGGTTTAATAAGCATATGAAGATGAAGAATCCTGTCAGTCAATTTCAAAGTTTAAGAATTGTCATTTGGGGGAGGGGTGGAAGATTGTACCATGTTATGTACGAAACAACATGAATGTCATGTCGATTAAATACACTATAAATTGCTAATAAATTGTGATTTGGTTATAACATGTTTCGTTGTTGATTCATTATGATAGATAAAGAACGCTATAGTGAATGCTATTGCTTTAAGATTTCCGCATGACAATATTCCGATGAAAGACCGTTTTGTAGTTACACGCTTCTGTATAAGAAATGGGAAGCTTTTAAATTGAAATATGCAGACAATTAACACGTTGTGTTTTTTTTAAATTTATTTGGAACACATTCCTCAAAACCATTTGTACGCTCTTTTTAATAGTGGTTTAGTGTTTATTTCGCTAGACAATATTTTTAAACGGGCATATCACAACAAGCAACACAATATTTTGTTAATATTTATCAATATACGGAAACAACATTCGCATTAACAACACAATGAAAACACAACGACATGCACAGAAAACCCGTAACAATGTATAAGAACAACATATTACAAACCATAAAAATAAGAATATCAAGACTCACCAAAATGAACTGGGATTATTAATCAATCAACTAAACACCACAAGTCATTCTAAAATATGGTACGTTATCAGTTTCGTATCAGTATCGTGTCAGTGATTTGTATGTAATATTGGGTAAAATGATTAACCCAATTTATGCCTAGTGGACTCTCCAATCCTTTTAAATCGGATCAAATTATTTCCAAAATTAGGGATGTCTAGTATATTTATTTCTATATTTATAATATTACTTACAGAAATTCCTTTAAGCAAACAGCGCAGACCCTGATGGGTCTACGCTGTTTGCAAAGATCTTTTTTCTAGACGCTAGGCATAAATGGGTTAAAATGTTCACATATTGGATCGTGTAAAACACTAAACAGCAATATAAACAACAACGATATAATATTCCCGAGTTAGAAACAAGCAAATTAACAAGAACTATGCATGAAAAGTCTACAAAAACTAATGACGTGTTCTCTGTTGATAACGGCAAAAACGGCAAATCATTTCTTTATAATGTTTTCTTATGAAGTAACTGCACTACTTTTAGGTACAGACACATTTAACTATCATTTAATGGGTGGAACAATCTAAATATAAACAGTTTTCCATTACCAATTTGTTTTTCCGACATACATGAAACCTATAAACAGTCGTTTATCTTAAGGTATTTTTCCATAGTTCAATTATCAAAAAAATGTTTACTTTTAACGAGTCCTTAAATGGGGAAATTTCTTTCTTTAGTTAAACTTATTAAGCTAATTATTATTTTATTGGATGTGTACATGTTAAGGCAAACAAACAATATTGCTTGTGAACATGTAGACCTTCGACCGTTAAGAAACCTTCTCAAAATATTATAAAGGTTAAATCAAGAAGTCGATTGATCTTCAACTGATAGACAAGAAGTATTACCGCATAGAGGATCATTTTCAATTGATATGTTCCAACGGTTTGTTCCGTTAATATTTGGATCATCTAGGTTGACCTTAGCGATGGGTTGTAAAAATAACACATAAATATGTGTCGTGTTCTGAGAAAACTGGGCATAATGCATGTGCGTAAAGTGTCGTCCCAGATTAGCCTGTGTAGTCCGCACAGGCTAATCAGGGACGACACTTTCCGCCTTAACAGGATTTTCGTGTAGAAGACACTTCATTTAAACGAAAAATGTCATAAAAGCGGAAAGTTTCGTCCTTGGTTAGCCTATGCGGACTGCACAGGCTTATCTGGGTCGACACTTTACGCACATTCAATATGCCCATTTTTTCTCAGAACGCGACTCATACGTAGTCCCTGCCAACATC
Organism: Dreissena polymorpha; assembly: GCF_020536995.1. Taxonomy (NCBI): domain Eukaryota; kingdom Metazoa; phylum Mollusca; class Bivalvia; order Myida; family Dreissenidae; genus Dreissena; species Dreissena polymorpha. The sequence goes on from NC_068362.1 coordinate 62,272,821, forward strand.
AAGACGTCTCCTAGCATGTTAACTGTTCATAGCGTTTTCACAGAAAAGAAAATATTTTGAATGACAATAGCACTGTAATAGAAGGTACGAACTAATTGAGAGAACAATATGATAGACCAAAATAAAAATCAATCAAACCTAGGATATTCATTGGCTCATAAATAATACCACGGAGCGTATATTGATAGGAGACGAATCGAGTATTTGACCCTTACTGTAGTAAATTCAATCTTATGCATAAACTAATCATCCGAATTTATTGACTGATACGCTATCTTGTTGCTTATTTATTCCTCTTTCAACAAAATATAACTTTTAGTATATTCACGTTGTTATTAATGGATATATAGCGTGTTAAACACAAACACAAGAAATAAACATTTTACGTTTAACCACCGCTTGTTTAACCGTGTCGTAACTTTCGATCTTGTATAAATAGCGTACATCGAAGCGCCAAGGTTATACATTTTGATGTACCCACTCACGTCTTTTTTTTTAAGTTATAGTTTAATTTCTCGGCCGATTTTGACAAATTATATATCCTAAGATAGCCTACGTTACGTTGTTTTCAGATATATAAATATATATTAAATTTTTCTTCTGATTTCGGCAGCCCAGCGAGTTATAACTTTAACTTTTGCAAACATTATACCGTTTTGGAGTTTTAGAATCAATATTTACGATGGACATGTTCTTACTTTATACCGATTTGTAGCGTTTATATTTGGAGTTCAGTTTTAAAAACTACATCTTGCTTAGGAGAATAGAATTATTTATACGATAGAAAAAAACATGGTTTAAAAATGAAAGTAAGTACGGAATTAAGGCGGAAGAAAGTAGCGCACTAACGCACCGAACTGATGCTACGGTCTTGGCGATTACTAGTATGCTTTTGTTTAGACACCGGCCATTAAATTTCCTTTGCCATGATTATTATATTTTTTACGAATATATTGAAATATTTTGTTCACGAACATATCAATAAAGCTTATTATTAATGAAGCTTAATGAATAAATGATTTCAGCTCTTGTTTATAACAAAGAAAGGGTGTTAATTTTATGATCAGATAGCGTATATAGCGGCCGCTCTTGATATTGCATACTTCAAATAATATTTCTGGTCATGTACTCAAATTTTATTAATTGATTGTTTAATCGTAATTTCAACATTTCCTTTCTCATTAATCAAGGGCTAACAATTCGTCTAAATCTAAGTCGTCATCGTCCCATTGAAAAATAATCCGATATTGAATAGTTGGACATGATGCACTGATGTCAAAATACGAAACGACCTGCGTAACACCGACCGTGATTTTCAAAAATCTTTAAATAATTTTAATTAATTGATAATTTTAGGTAAATAACCTTTCAAATAAATCTACATTATTATCTCTTTGATAACAAACAACAAACGATGAATGTTTTTGACACCAATTTTAGCCAAAAATATCAAGAGGGTCCGCTATAAACGCTGTCTCATCTTAAAATTAACACCCGTTCTGTGTTATAAACAAGAGCTGAACTCGTTAATTTATTAAGCTTCTTTAATAGTTAGCTTTATTCACATGTTTCGTGAACAGAATATTTCACTATATTGCATAAAAAATATAAAAAATCATTGCAAACAACATTTAATGGCCGGTATCTAAACAAAAGCATAAGCGCCAAGACCGTAGCATCAGTTCGGTGCGTTGGGACCGCGCGCTACTTTCTTCCGCCTTCAGACTTAATATATATTTATATAATTTATATATCTGAAAACTACGTAACGTAGGCTTTCTAATGATAAATAATTTGTCACAATCGGCCGAGAAATGAAACTAAAATTTCAAAAAAAGACGTGAGTGGGTACATCAAAATGTATAACCTCGGCGCTTCGATGTACGCTAATTATAAAAGATCGATAGTTACGGTCACATGACTCAGTTTCGAATATATATTTGCCGTACGGTTTCGTTTCTTATCCGTTCAATCCAGAGTCCATGATATTACATACTGTAAAGGGTCCGATACTTTATTTCATCGAAGTCAAAGAGGAGTAACTATCAAAGCTAAAGCTTACTTTGTATAAGACTTGTTTCCCATTTCAAAATTCTTAATTTATATAAAAAATAAAAATGATGCACAAACAAACGATTTCAAGCATTACTCATGTGGTATAAATATAATTTAAATGAAAAACTCCCATTTTTATAATTGTGCCTATTTTAACGGCAATCACTGTTCAGACAAAACGTGTACAAATATCCATACAGAATGATAAAAGTTTGTACAATATTTACAATTATAAGAAATAAAACTGGTATTAAAATATATAGACGTATTAAGAATTAAAAAAATCCAAAAGATATTGCCAAAATGAAGGAGAAAGTGCCCTTTTAACATGTTAGAGCAAGGTTTGGAAACTAAAAATGTTACAGGTATATATGACAATTTAATTACATCAATTGATATTATATCAAGCGTGTATGTTGCCTAACAGATAATGTTAACAACCATGGTACCAAGCTAAGCATAATTGTTCACTTATTACTAAAAAATAATTTAAAAGAGCTTAAATTGCACAAATTTTTTATTTGAACTTGTTACACTAACTACTTAATAACAAAATGTATTAACAAAACTTAACTTGGTATGTTATATGCAACAATAAAATGTAACACAACACTTAATAATCTATACAGGGACGAGGTAGAACCAATAGTATTATAAGTAGTATTAGTTAAACTAGTAGTACAAGTAGTAGGTAGGAATTAGAAGTAGTAGTAGTAGAAGTAGTAGTAGTAGTAGTAGTAGTTGTAGTAGTAGTAGTGTCGTAGTAGTAGTAGTAGTAGTAGTAGTAGTAGTAGTAGTAGTAGTAGTAGTAGTAGTAGTAGTAGTAGTAGTAGTAGTAGTAGTAGTAGTAGTAGTAGTGTAGTTAGTAGTAGTCGTAGTAGTAGTGTAGTAGTAGTAGAAGAGTAGTAGAAGTAGTAGTAGTAGTAGTAGTAGTGCAGTAGTAGTAGTAGTAAGTAGTAGTAGTAGTTAGTAGTAGTAGTAGTAGTTAGTAGTAGTAGTAGTAGAAGTAGTAGTAGTAGTACGTGTAGTAGTAGTAGTAGTAGTAGTCTAGTAGTAGTTAGTAGTGTAGTAGTAGTAGTAGTTAGTAGTAGTAGTAGTAGTAGTAAGTAGTATGTAGTAGTAGTAGTAGTAGTGTAGTAGTAGTTAGTATAGTAGTAGTAGTGTAGTAGTAGTAGTAGTAGTAGTATAGTAGTAGTAGTAGTAGTAGTAGTAGTAGTATAGTAGTAGTAGTAGTAGTAGTAGTAGTATCAGCAGCAGCACCAGCAGCAGCAACAGCAGCAGCAGAAGCAGCAGCAGTAGCAGTAGCAGTAGTAGTAGTAGTAGTTGTAGTAGTAGTAGTAACAGCAGCAGCAGCAGAAGCAGCAGCAGTAGTAGTAGTAGTAGTAGTAGTAGTAGTAGTAGTAGTAGTAGTAGTAGTAGTAGTAGTAGTAGTAGAAGTAGTAGTAGTAGTAGCAGTAGTAGTAGCAGCATCAGCAGCACCAGCAGCAGTAGTAGCAGCGGTATCAGCAGCAGTAGCAGTAGCAGTGGTAATAGTAGTAGTAGTAGAAGCTCATATCAAGAATATATTAAAGTTGAATAATTATATGAAGATAAATCTACAGTGCTTAATATTGAGGTCGTTTTTACTGGAGAATATTAATGCATTTCATTTCCGTTATTGTAGATGAACTGTATCCTAAACATGATCATCATAACACATATATAAAGAGAACGCAAACCCACTTACCAACCGATTGTGTTAAATTTATATAAATAAAAAAGCAAGTGCGAAATTGAAAGAGATACAACTGACGTCGTTAGCAAGAATCATGTCACGAAATTAATATCACAATATGTTACACGAAATCGATCCTCCGAAGGCTACAATTGGCTTTCAGAGAAATTTGTAATATTTCGCCAGGATGTTTGCTGGGTCATACAGCGTTCCATCACGTTTAATGGCTTCAAATTCTATGTTCTATTGTGGCTGTTGGAGGAATCTGTCTTTGCATTTCTATGTGTGTTTGGGGAATATGTAGTCTGGATAAAAGTTTTAGGTATTCATGATCAATACAAAGTTCACTCTAAATGGCAATCAGAACTCTTTATGTTACATGGAATACGAAGTGTGGTTCAATTATAAACAATTAACAGTCAACCAGTTTTTACACAATATCTAGACGCCTCATAAACATAGCCGTTACCAATTAATCCAGATTTCGAAAGACCGAAAACGATGGTTACGAATAAAAAATAATTATAGATATGAATTTGACATCTCTTTTAAGAAGGCATACTTTAAGAAAGACGATTTCTAAGCATATTTATGAGAATGTGTACTTAGCAAATTAATGTAAATAATTAAGAATAAGTGTATTGTTAACATGATTTACAAGCAAATAGATGCGTTGATCTGCATATTGAAATGCAATAATAACTCCGTGTTAAAGGATTCTGTTGGCATATGATAAACAAACATTCTCGGCATAAGGTCTGTAGAGACATGCCAACTAACGAGATTTCAATCTATTTGTGCATAATGAAAATCAGGAATAACATAGACTCCGTGGTTTGGAATACATTCAATTGATGTCGTTTGTGGCTGCGGAATGCGTTAGAACAATGGAGAGTTGCGAAGAAACTGATGATGTCGTCCACTGGAGCAATGTTAATGGGACATTAATGAGGACAGAAATTAATGAAAAATCTCATTTGAACGTCGACGGGCATTGTGATAATGAGTGTTCAATCGAGGGTGTTTGTAATAAAGACCACAGTCGTTCTGCGGCTGATCAAAGGGCAATTGCTTTGAATGATACTGCTGGAGTACAAGAGGCAGACTGCGTTTTAAGAGTATATCCACAAAATAAGTGCATATTAAGCGAAGATGACCTATTGCGTTATTCTTGTCTGAGTCAGCATGATAGGTCAAATAGTAACGTTTATCCAATCAATTGTGATAATTGTGCAGAAAACTCATGTTCGACCAAATCTGGCTCTGATAGCCTTATGCACAATGCATTGAGCCAAAATGCGTTAAATATCCTAGTTGGCGTAAAGAATAGTGGTTTAATTACTGTCGAAGGCTGCGGTGCCAACACAGTTTGTGAAACAATAAATGACGGATTAATCAACGTAGAGGAAATAAGTATAAATCAACACGACACGGACATGGATCCTATTTGTGAGGTTTCAGAAGTAGATCCCAACTTAAAACCGCATAACTCGGATGCAACTCCCCCCAAAAGTGGGATCATTTTACGAGCAAGTAAGAGCGATAAAGGGCGGCAAAAAAGGTTTGTTAGTTTCAGTGACAGTTGTGCGGAGAGTGAGAGTATAACATCAGACTTCAGTAGATCTGCTGATGAGTCGTCAGTCAAAGATGAAAGTATACAAACGTGTTTGCTTGTGAGAGAACCCGATGGATCATCATGCAACCTACTGTCAGAAACTGAACCTCCCAATGAATCTGAAGATAATGTAAGAAATGCGTCTGATGCACAGACTAGAGATAGTGACGTTAGATCCCATGGGTCGGGAAAGCGACGAAGCCAAGAAACAAATGGTGAAAGAAAGGAATCGTTCGAACAAAGGTTTAGACGAACGTTTTCAATCAAAAACAGGCATACAAGTGAAGTTACAAGACGTTTTCTAGCAGTATTAAACAAATATTCGTTGTTTGTCTTTAATTTTATATCATGGGTAAGTTGAATACCTTCATTTCGTGTTGCAATTAACTTATTTTAACCATTACAGTGCTGGAACCGAATTTTGAAGGCCTTTTTCAAACAGTTTGGACCCAGATGAGACGCCTTTGAACGTGGCGTCTCATCAGGATCCAAACTGTTTGCTATTCTGATAGTATTCTTTGAAAAAAAATCGAAGAAAATGCTAATTTTAGAAATTCAGCAGACGACATTTAGGCAGACGACAAATTTTCCAGCATGCCAAGGGTTAAATATTTCATAGAGCCACTGTCAAATAGTTGTGTCTCTGACGAGTAATAAGTTACACTTTTTACCATGGCAATAGTGCAATTTGCATCTTTACTGTAAAAATAATTATGTTTACGTGTTAACTCTGACAACAATTCAGTATAAATGTTTTATTTGTTAAGAGCTAAGTAAATATATTTATTTTGACAATAATTCAGTGTACATGTTTACTCGATAATAATTTAGTAAACATATATACTTTGTTAAGAATTCCCTATTCATGTTTATTTTCACAATAGATCAGTGTTCGTGTCTAATGTATATTATTTCTACTCTCGTCATCATTATCGCGATAGACACATGAGTCGCGTTCTGAGAAAACTGGGCTTTATGCATGTGCGTAAAGTGTTGTCCCAGATTAGCCTGTGCAGTCCGCATAGGCTAATCAGGGACGACACTTTCCGCTTCAATGGTATATTTCGTTTAAAGGAAGTCCCTTTTTACCGAAAATGTAGTTTAAGCGAAAAGTGTCGTCCCTGATTAGCCTGTGCGGACTGCACAGGCTAATCTGGGACGACACTTTACGCACATGCATTATGCCCAGTTTTCTCAGAACAAGACACAAATGACTGGACACGAGATGAAACTTTACAGATTATATATGATCGACCTTAAATCAAAACCAATTGATGAACAAATAATTACACTACTAGTTAAAATAGAAATGTCATAGGGAAACCAACGTTATTGCAATTTAATAATGTTTATGTAAATTCGATGATACTTGCTTGCAAAGTAGAAAATTCATTCATGTTAAAACACGAATGATTACGTGCAATCCTCATTTTTGAGCAGATTTGTTAATACGACAAATAGACTGGAACATTTGTTGTGCATCAAAAACGAGTACTTGTGTTGGTATCGGATTAATCTGTATCGTTATGAATGTCTTTAGAGTAAAACCAAATTTCATTCACCCAATTATGCCTAGTGGACTGTCCCATCCTTCAAATTGGATCAATTTATTTCCAAAATTAGGGATGTCTAGTATATTTATTTCTACATTTAGAATATTTCTTACAGAAATTCCTTTAAGCAAACAGCGCAGACCCGGATGAGACGCCGCATCATGAGGCATCTCATCTAGGTCTACGCTGTTTGCCAATGACTTTTTTTTTGACGCTAGGCATCAATTGGTTAAGAGACCGTATAACGAAACAATTCTACGACATTCGTCGTTCAATTCATGTTTTGGTCTGAGATTGATAAAAAATAATGTCGACGATTAAATCGAAAATCATTGCTTCGAAAACTTGTACGTAATTCAAAGTATTAGAATATCAATGTATTTTTTTGATTTTTGATTTATTGACAGTTGTCAGAATATTTATTCTTATTTATGTCACCGCTTTTGAGTACCTTTACATATATTCAAACTATGTCATCGCTTTTGAGTACCATTATATATATTCAAACTACATTTTAAACAAGTTCTTTTGCAGTTATCGAATAGCTTAGTACATATTGATAGATCTTTAATTTGACGCGGACAGATATAAACATAGTTGCCAAATAACATATTCTTTGGCTGAGACATCGAAGAAATCGACTCTTTGCAATTTTCTTGAACAAAAAAACAACATATTTTCGTTTTGGTCGTGAGCCAAGATGATGTCTGGCGATGTTTAGTACACATTATTTTGTACGGCACCATAAGCGTAAGAGAATAAAAGGGCTAGTGCCTTTCCCACTCAGAGGCAAAGTGGACATTGATATGTGCAAACAGCATAAAACCAGAACAGCCTGCGAGTAACTCGCAGTCTCTTCAGGTTTTATGCTGTTTGCTACTCATCAGTATCTCCGGGTTGCAAATGAAGCATTTCAAACTTGAATATATTAAGAAAGGACTTAAATTTAATTTGTTTTTCTAAAGGACTTCAAATGCGTCATATGGCGTTTCTGAGGGGTACAAGGGCTTAATGTCTGTGTTGGGTCATATTAGCCTGTGCAGTCCACTCACGTTATTGAGAGAGGACACTTTCCGCTGGTATAGAGTTTTACGTTTACAGGAAGAAGTTTCTTAACACAAATTTGTGTGGAAAGTGTCGTCCCTGACGAAGTTGATTAGACTGCGCATAAAAATCTTGAACGATACTTAACGCACATGCATTAAGCCCCGTTTTCCAACAGGGAGACTCATAATATTTGTATAACGTTTACATCATCAGTCTGGGTTAAGTTGCTCTATACTAAATACCAATTATTTGTATAACGTTTACATCATCAGTCTGGGTTAAGTTGCTCTATACTTAATACCAATTATTTGTATAACGTTTACATCATCAGTCTGGGTTAAGTTGCTCTATACTAAATACCAATTATTTGTATAACGTTTACATCATCAGTCTGGGTTAAGTTGCTCTATACTAAATACCAATTATTTGTATAACGTTTACATCATCAGTCTGGGTTAAGTTGCTCTATACTAAATACCAATTATTTGTATAACGTTTACATCATCAGTCTGGGTTAAGTTGCTCTATACTAAATACCAATCAAGCAAGCTTTCGGGTTAACTTAGCTGTAAATAGAACGTGTAGCGATTTTCGATAATCGTACGTTAACACATGCAAACGTTAATGTTGTCATGCTCGGTATAATGCACGGTGTATTTTACATTTATATTTCAAAAATACTTCAAAAATGTATTTCTGAACGCTTAAATGGTGAAATAAGTAGCAACTGGACCGACGAGGTTTGCATGGATGCAGACAATACGTGTATTCTTTACATTTAAAAAAGGGTTTTATGTCGTTTCTGTTGTTTCGATTTTTATTATTTTGTGAAAAAGGGTATGTAGCAAGTATTTTTCCCGATGTAAAGTACATGCTTGAAATCACATGTCCCAGGTTATTTATGTTGTCGCTATTATTTCAAATATCCGGAATGAGCGTACGTTTCCTTCCATATTAGCCTAAGCAGTGCGCACAGGCTAATCAGAGACGAAATTTTCCGCATAAACATGATTTTCTATTAGAAGAGACTTTCTGTAAACGACAAAATACCATGATAACAACGCGAACGCAAAGTGTCGTCCCTTATTAGCCTGTGTGTATTGCACTAAGCCCCGTTTTCTCCGAGCAATGCTTACATTTCATGCCGCATCGGATGCATATTCCTTACCATCTATTTCAGGTGATTTCCGTCGTTGCTATCGGCCTTGGTGTCTGGATGGAAATGGAGAGCACGTTTTTCGTGCCAACCGACACGGATTTTTACTTGGACCTCCGGAAGCTGATGTTCATCGGCGGAGGGATAACGTTCGTCGTCGCTTTCCTGGGATGTATAGGCGCACTCAGAGAGAATCTCATACTTCTGCAAGTGGTTTGTAGACATTTGTTCTATTAAATTAGATTGTGTATACCAACGAAATTGAGTCTTTCGCGGAACAGATATGACAAGCATTTTAATTTCGCTTGACCCTATTTTATTTGAGCTCTATTTCTTAGGGTCTATTGAAAAGCTTAGTTAAGTTTAGTTAGTTTAGTTGTATCCTATTTACTTAAAGGGACCTTTTCACGTTTTGACAAAATAAAAAAAGGTTGGTTCAGAATCGCAAATTTTTGTTTTAGTTATGATATTTGTGAGGAAACAGTAATACTGAACATTTATCATGCTCTAAAATATCCATTATATGCATTTTGATTTTGACGATTTAAAAACCTGAAAATTAGTAAGCGTTGCAACGCGAAACGATTGAATAATTTTGAGAGTTTTGTTGTTGTCGTTATATTTTGTGAAACTACGAGGATTGCTTATCAAAAGTAAAAAAAATCAACAATTGTATGAGCACGGATGGTCGAGTAGTCTAAATGGTAGGCGTTTACTTGGACTCCAGGGGTCAGTGGTTCGAGCCCTGTTGAGGGTTACTTTTTTTCTTTTTTTTTAAATTTTATTCTTGATTTTTACTGGAGCGTTTTAGATCCAATGTTTACATTAATCAATGTAAAGCATTTACTGACAAACTTCAATACATGCCAAAATCTATGAAAAAGCCCCTTTAAGCATCGACAACCTGAAGTTTATTTTATCGCTTTCGCCTCCGTTTCCTGGGTGGAATCAACACGTATAGTTCTTGAGGGAGATGTAGAGAACGTCCGTACAGTGCGGGTAGAACCCATGACCAGCTGGTCTCTTGGCGGACACTACATCTACTTTACTGAAACGTTTTCAAGTGCATTTCCTGGTTGGAACCAGTGCTTGTATTCTTTAAGAGAGATATTAAGAAAACTTAAGATACAGTTCAACAGAATCATGGCTCTATATCATGCAAATATTATTCTATTTTAAAACATGCAAATATTATTCTATTTTAAAAACAAAAATAGGGAAACAGACAATCGATCAAACATAGCCTGACCTGTTGCGTCATATCCAGTATTTTCCAAACAATTACATGTATTTTTTATTACCACATATACATGTTTTGTTTGAAGTTGTCCAAATACGGAGATATATATTTGACGCTGGCAAGCTAGGTAATACCATTAAATTTAATCTGTAAACTGTTACGCCTGTAAGCAATCATTTACTTATCATTCTGGTAAGAGTATTTTCTTATACCGGTTGTCTGGGAATTACATATTATTTAATCCTAGTGGGTTTTCTCTAAGGCTAAATACTTTTAGTGGAATATTATTCATGAAGGCCCTACGCTTTATTGTCAGCTGGCGTGTTTGTGAACAAAATGTAATAGGTCTACTCAATGTCTAATATTTTATGTTACCGACTTCGCAGTCATAAGACTGGTTTACAACCCAAATAATTTGCCTCGACATTTCCAGGGCGGAGCACTCATTTGTGGTTATTGTGTTATGTGTGTCTCGTGAGTAACCTGTGTGGTTTCCATAAACAAAAGACCAAGTGGTACAAAAGGTTTCTCTCTTGATGTTGAAGCTGAGGTTTCAATGTGTACGTAGTTCACGTGTTATAAAAACATAGTTAGAATTCATTTAAACACGAATCAAGAAGAATTAAATACAGACCTTGTAGTTACCCAATATGAATGAAATATGTTATAAATTAAAATAATGAAAAAAATGTGTTTTTTTCACAAAACAAAAAGATCGTAATTACTGTTAAAACAAATAACGGTAAGTAGTGCCGTTGGAATAAATTAATCAAGTGATTGCATTTGCAAAATAAGGAAACAACCCAGAACATCAAAATGCTTCTAAAATGAGCCGCGTTCTGAGAAAACTTGGTATAATGCATGTGCGTAAAGTGTCGTGCACAGGCTAATCAGGAACGACACTTTCCGATTGTATGACATTTTTCGTTTTAATGAAGTCTCTTCTTAGCAAAAATCCAATTCAGGCGGAAAGTGTCGTCCCTGATTAGCCTGTACGGACTGCACAGGCTAATCTGGGACGACACTTAACGCACATGCATTAAGCCCAGTTTTCTCAATACAAAGCTCAAATATATTTGATTTGCCAACGTGATGTTGTAAACACATATTAAAACGAACCTCTGTGTCGACAATGAAATGATTAAATCGGCCGTACCGATATAGTCTGATATTGGCAATATCGGTAGTTTCAGTTAATTAACTTCGCATGTCATTCACAGACATAAAAGACTATTCTTCTCTTCTATAGATCACACACGTCGGCATTCGACATGTCGTGTTTAACCCATTTATGCCTAGCGTCCTGAAAAAAGGACATTGCAAACAGCGTAAACCCAGATGAGACGCCGCATAATGCGGCGTCTCATCTGGGTCTGCGCTGTTTGCTTGAAGGAATTTTTGTAACAAATATTCTAAAAATAGAAATAAATATACCAGACATCCCCAATTTTGGAAATAACTTGATCCAATTTAGAAGGATGGGAAAGTCCACTAGGCATAAATGGGTTAATCTAGACTACTTCTCATCGCGTATGAGTGAGGAAAGCGTAAATTGAAATCGAGAATACAGTAAAGTTATAAATTAAATGAATGGTTGCAAAACTATTCAATCTAGTCTCGCCACAGGAAATGTGGTAACATTAGTTATATTGTATCGGTAATATGCAATAAGTGAAAATGTTTTATTTTTCTTTTAGACAATGAGATTTATAAGTAAATCTCCTTTTGCAGGGACAACTTCTATAATGTCCCTAAAGGAATAGCCTGAATTGAAACGAAATGCATTTGAGCTGTGTTCTGTGAATGCATAGTAAATTTTGGTCCCAGATTAGCCCGTGTAGTTCGAACAGATTCATCACGGACGTAAGTTTCCGCGTAGACTGGATTTTTGCTTAAAAGATACTTCTTTAGATCACTCTAGGCGGAAATGGTTGCCCCTGATAAGCTTTTTTGAATTAACAGGCCAATCTTGGACGACAACAGACGCATATGCATTAAACACCGATTTCTCGGAGCGATTTTGAGCTAGATACTGTTAACAGAAAAGGGAAACAATTTACTCACTTTTCTTTCTTACTAGAGCTCAACAAAAAAGTCGTCTCCCCCTTTAGCGACTACTAAACTCGTTATCAAACCGCAAATACAAAATATGATCCATTTGAGCACCTTTCTGTAAAGACGTGGCTTAATGCATTTGCGTACGGTGTCGTCCCAGATTATACTGTACAGTCCGCACAGGCTAATCTGAGACAAGGCTTTCCGCTAAGACTGGTAATTATTCAAGCGAATTTCATTAAAACGAAATTTTTAATGAACGTTGGCATTGCCGTCCCTGAATAGCCTGTGCATAATGTACAGGCTAAATTTGAACGACACTTTACGCACATGAATTAAGCCCGCTTTTTGCAGAGGGCCGCTCATTTATATTTAAATACTTCCGGTACGATTAATAATAAAATAAATAAATAAATTTTATTTTGAGTCGGCAAGACATATAACAAATAACATAAGCTGCAAAGCTTATTAACCGACTAAACAACAAGTGTAAGCAATAAAACATGAGTAAAACAGCTAAAAGAAAGATCAAATACATGTTTTTAAGGGTGAAAGCATAAATTAAGATAATAAATTACATGCAACAATGAAATAAGTTTGACAATATTAAAGCATTAATAAAATTTGAGGCAATTAAAAACTGTGTAGGAAGCTGCTGATCTAGACCTGCTAGTAGGACTAAAAACTGCAATAAGACGAGTGAATAAGAATCTGAATTCAAAAAGAAACACAAAAGTGCGACAGATAAAAAAGTGCTAAGAACGAATATCACCTCGAATCAGATTCGAAATGAACTGATCAGCAGCTTTCTCACAATAAAAACAAAATAAAGCATGAAACAAAATTAAGCATGAAACAAGATAGGAGCAAACTAGAAGCAAGCACAGGCAATCAGAATAAAATAATACATACTACAATAGCAAAACAAAGACATCAAAAGCCACTAAACACAAATTAGAAGCTAGCACAAAAATAAAGCATGAAACAAATTAGAAGCAAACTAGAAGCAAGCACAGGCAGACAAAATAAAATGATACATAGTACATACGCAAAAACAAAGACATCAAAAGCCACTAAACACAAGTTAGAAGCAAGCACAAGCAATCAGAATAAAAAGCTAAATAATACATAAGCAAAACAGAGGCAGCAAAAGCAACTAAACACAGTGTGGCATGCAGCTCCAGAACTTTATGTACCTATGTAACTTTACAGGAAGAACATTTGCATTCTTTGCCAGTCCAGCTCATCATAAAGCTTTTAAATTGGTTAAAATTACTTGCTTTCCTGTGGCTTTCTGGTAAAGCATTCCACAGAACTGGAGCTGCATGCCGGAAGCTGTTTGTACCATACTTAGTAGACTTGACTTGGGGAATCTCAAGAAGATTGGTATACCTGAAGTGATAACGAGATTCGCGTTTGATAACAAGGTCATTTAGAACAGGTGGAGACATTTTATTTATAATTTTGAAGGTTTCAAGTGCTATTACTCTGGTTCTTCTAATGTATAGACTAGGTAAGTTTGCTTTTGTGAGTAATTGGTCATATGAGCTGTTGTAATCATCATATACAAAGCGAAGAGCTCTCTCTTGTATTTTTTCAATTTTGTCTGTGTTACTTTTAGAACAGAAATGCCAAGTTAGAGGGCAGAAACTGAAATTTGATATGATAAATGAATGGAAAATGGTTAGTCTACTAAGACGACAGAGGTTTTTCCCTATTCTTTTCGGGATATTTAGCTGCTGTGCTGCCTTACTGCAAATGCTACTAATGTGGTGATCAAAATTTAGGTTTGAGTCTAAGTTTACTCCTAAAAGTTTAACAACATCGTCACATTTTATATTAGCATTACTTATGTCAAGAGAAAGGTTTTTGGAAGCGGTTCTTTTTCCAATAGCTATAGCTTGAAACTTGTCGGGATTGGCTTGCATACAATTAAAAGTAAACCAGTCTATAAGGATATTGCTTTCTTCTTGTAGAACTTTAACAAGGTCATCAAAATTTGTGGAACAGTAGGAAAGTGTATTATCATCTGCATAATTATAGAGTGTGCCCTTGTGAATAAAATAAAAGATATCATTGATGAAGACATTAAATAGGAGAGGCCCGAGTATGGAGCCCTGAGGTACGCCTTTGATAATATGAGCCCAGGAGCTTACAGAACTACCTATTTTGATTTGTTGTTTCCTATGGGATAGATAAGAAGTTAAAAGATCAATAGAGTTGTTAGATAGACCATAAGATTTAAGTTTGCATAGGAGAATATCATGGGGCAGGCAGTCGAACGCTTTTGATAAATCCATCAGAACTGCAGCAACATATTGGTCGGAGTCTAATGCAGATTTCCAATCCTCGACAAGTTTCAAGAGTGTTGTTTGGCATCCATGCCCTTTCCGAAAAGCACATAAAAAGTTATTGAAAATCTTATCAAAGTGTTTAGTAAGTTGATTAGCCAGAACCTTTTCGAAAATTTTTGAAGGAGCAGGTAATATGCTTACAGGTCTATAGTTAGACTTGACTAAGGGATCATCTTTCTTATAAACTGGGGTTACCTGTGCTTGCTTTAGTCGATCAGGGAATATACCTGAGTCAATAGAATTGTTTATAAAGTATGTATAGAAAGGGACCAGTGACTGTGAACCTAATTTTAGGAGTTTTATAGATATTTTGTCAATTCCAGTAGCTTTTTTCGCATTAAACTTCCGTAAAATATTTGAAACAGTTGATTGTTCCACATGTGAAAAATTAAATGAATCTGGGGGAATATTTTGCCCTAGTATTTTATTTATACTTGGATGGTTACTTTCATCAAAGGTGAAATCTTTTCCAATGTCTTTTGCGACATTTACATAGAAGTCATTGAAAATGTCAGCTACATCACTATTATCTGATATTGTCTTTTGATTATCATTGAGAATGATTTTACTCTGACTATTTTTTGACTTGTTTGACATATAAGGTTTTATTGTTTCCCAGAAATCTTTAGATTTACAGCCACCAGTACACCTTTCCTGAAAAAAGTTATTCATGGATTTACGTTTAAGTTTATTTACTAAATTTCTATTTTTACGATACTGTTCCCAGGATTTTGAGTTTTTCGTTTTAGTATACTTGTTATACGACATTTTTTTAGTGTAAATAGCTTTTCTTAGTTCCTTATTCATATATGGTAACTGAACAGGCTTTCTGTATGTTTGTTTAAATGGAGCATGCTTGTTCATAATTTCAACAACATCATTTTCAAAAGTGTTGTACGATTCTGGCTGATATAGCGAGACAGAATCCTTATCAAATCACAAGGTCTTTTTATTATGGGAAGTGACCATTTGCCTTGTATTTGCCCATTTCCCATGTACGCATGTTAACGAAACTGTTTCTATGATGAAATGGAACGCATACCGCTCCATCAATAGATTTCATAAACATTATCACTAAGCCAATAATTGAACAGAAAGTTATTAACCGCAAGATTGCATTTTCCGATTACGCTATCAATCAACACTTAATTTTTCTTGTTTGCATAATATAATTTTCTCTTATCAGTTAATGGATTTGATCAATAGCAACGGCGTGTGCAATTCGTTTTCAATCTGCAAATAGCAAGATAGAATAAGTCAGCATAGAAGCAAATACGAAACATCAACACTATTGGTTGCCAAGATATCTCGCAAGTTTCTATTTTATTGGCAATACTGTAGAGTCTACCTTATCTTAGTAGAATTCCCCAATTGTAGTAAAACAATATCCCATGCATTACTGTTAATATATTGATAAATGAACTTTCCCTGGAGAATGTGTTTATGGCGTACATATTCACACCACTAGACGCTATCTTATGCAGTTTTTCCACTATTGTTCTAACATGTATGAAACTATACCCTAACATTCTAATGTTGAGATATACATTGTGTTTACAATACTAAATTTGAATATAGCATGTTTATTTACGAAAAAGCTTTTTGTCTAGCGTTATGAACTAAGGCAGTGTGTCTAGCGTTATGAAAGAAGTCATTCTGTTCGGCGTTATGACCTAAGGCATTTTGTCTAGCGTTATGAACGAAGTAATTCTCTTCGGCGTTTTGAACTAAGGCTTTCTGTTCGACGTTATGAACTAAGGAATTCTGTCCTGCGTTATGAGCTAAGGCATTCTGTCCGGTGTTATGAACTAAGGAATTTTGTCTGGCGTTATGAACTAATACATTCTTTATAGCGTTATGAACAACACAATTCTGTGCGGCGTTATGAACTGAGGCATTCTGTTTAGCGTTATGAACTATTGCATTCTGTCAAGCGTCATGAACTGACGCATTATGTCTAGCATTTTGGACAAAAACATTCTTTATATAGCTATAGTTATGGACAACACAATTCTCTCTAGCGTTATGAAAAAATGCGTTCATATACCTACGTTACGCTCTTGAATGAATATTTAAATAAAATAATGAATATCATTCATATAAAAATTTAGGCTGCTATTTACAAAATAAACGCCGTAATACTACGAGGCAAAATATGCTAATAAAACCTTATTATAAACGATCATTACAGCCACTTTCGTGGGATGAACAATGTGCTATAAAAAAACACACACACTACAATACACATTTATCGAAATCTCGAGCTTCAAACGTAGCATCTTATTTAAAGGAGTATAAGAATCGCAATAATATATTTTAAAATTGATACAATACTAAAATTATTGAGTTACAAAAAATTAATGAAGAACTTCTCCAGAATCGAAAAAAAGCCAAAATTTTACGTTGAAAATATAAGCAAGCCAACACGCAATAAAACATGACTACTTAAATTGTATCGGAGCTAAGGAGTGACATGACGTCTTTTGTAGATTATTATTATAACAATATTACACCTGTTTAGTATTGTTTTGTCATCAATTTTTATAGGCGTAAATTTCCTAAAACTTGAAGGCAGAGAATAATATGTCCAATACACAAATTTGGACCTACACATATTTTTGGAAATCTCTTTAACTAATATAATGTACACAATATTATTCGCTATATAAACAAACGATTTTATGAATGGTTGGAAAAAAAACACAATAACTTTGATAAATCTTAAGCAAAGTTTCGGGCCTGCTATTCAGCTATAGATAATGTGTTTTGCCTTCAAGCGATGGCTAACATATCTTTGTCGAAAAGGAAGGTACTAAATTCTATTGAACAATAGCATCAACAATAGGTTTATCTGCACTGAAAGGCCTGCAGCCAAAAATACAAAAAATAATCAAAACAAAAATTACATAAACGCAAATTATATGCAACATGTAACTCCCCACCAAGCTCACTATTTAATTTTTGGCTGGAGCACCGAAACTTGGCAAAGGCTGTCTTATATTTTAGCAATATTTCCAACTGAAAATACCTTTCGGTGTAAAGTACAGCCTGATGGTTCTTATCATGTTTATTGTGCCGATTCTGGGTGACGCAACAAAGAATACTCTGACGAAAATTTTACACAAATAAATCTACGTTGCCAACATCCTGAGAGATCAAAACGAACCCGTAACCATATCTAAATATTCATGATGTAACACCCGTCTCCATATCTTTAGGTCAATATCACATGCACAGGTCAAAGTTCAAACTTTGTCGTAAACACCTGTTTCAACTCACAGTTGGAAGTAACGTACCCTAGATAGTAAATTATTTTATTTTATGAGCCCAATATATTCAAAAAAATATATAAAATCATGTTTAATGAAAAAAAATGACAAAGAGCCATGAAAGAAATCCCCCCCTCTGATATTGAAATCATAACAAGGACATTCACAAGAATTTATCATAGACCAGCCTTCGCGGGACGCAAAAATGTCAAAGTAACTTTAATCCAAAGCATTCCTTAATCCTCCTATTGGCAATTGGACAAACTTTACAAAAAAGTTTACTTCAAAACACTCTGTCCAGCCATTAACTCACAGTCGACCGATAACCAAGCAATATTTCGAGCCCGTTTGTTTACCCGAATAAATCTTCGACAGACTTTCAAACAATATTTGTTAGTTTTTTCCCCTTAATCGATGGCTCGCGTCCTATTCCTTTAAAGCAACGAGGCATGTCACATAATGCATGCATATGCAACCATTTACCCCTAAAAACTAATTCCAAAAGTTTATATTTTCTTGCAACAACTGTTTAACTCTAAATTTGATTTACTTGAAAACGAAAGTAGCCATTGCTTTTGAACCCGGCTTGGCAGTGAATTACACTGACAGAGCCTGGCACAGAAATATCAAATCAACAACAACAACGATTAATTGACAAATGTAAATAATGATAAATACTAATCATTCTGATTGCATTGGAATGAGTTTTTAGGGGTAAGCAGTTGCATATGCTCACATTATGTGACCGGCCTCGTTATTTTAAAGGAACAGAACGCGAGCTATCGATTAAGGGGAAACAACTAAAAAATATTGTTTGAAAGTCTGTCGAAGATTTATTCGGATGGACCAATGGGCTCGAAATATTGCTTGGTTATCGGCCGACCGTGAGTAAACGGCTGGACAGATTTCTTTGAAGTAAACTTTTTTTGAAAGGTTGTCCCATTGCCCATAAGAAGACCAAGGGTTGTTTTGGATTAAAGCTATATTTTACATTTGTGCGGCCCGCGAAGACAGGTCTATGATAAATTCAAGTTAATGATCTTGTTATGATGCCAATATCAGAGGGTGGGGAATTTTTTTCATGGCTCTTTTTCATTTTTTTTTCTCATTAAACATGATTTAATATATTTATTTAAATATATTGGGCTTCTAAAAAAATATATATACTATCCAGGGTACGTTACTTCCACCTGTGTTTCAACTGTGAACTTGTCATTCGTCATTCAAGTTTAATTACTTACCACACATGGCGACAATTAGAGGGCGACGTGTTGGGTTTATCACTCGTCGGTCAACCTTAAAGGTTACGGTCACACATAGAGGTCAAAGAAAAATTAGGTCTTTAAACGTCATGTTTTGACATAAGTTATTTTTTAAACAATAGTGGAATGTGTAGTCACACGTGTCCTGCGGAAACATGTCTTGTTAACCCATTTATGCCAAGTGGACTCTCCCATCCTTTTAAATTGAATCAATTTATTTCCAAAATTAGGGATGTCTAGTATATTTATTTCTATATTTAGAATATTTTTTACAAAAATTCCTTTAAGCAAACAGCGCAGACCCTGATGAGATGCCGCATCATGCAAAGGCTTTTTTTTCTAGACGCTAGGCATATATGGGTTAATATATATATTTATTTTACATGTAACCTTTTCATTGTAACATTTTTACGCATGTCCTTAACAATTGTTGCAGTCGTTTTAATTTGGGCCTTCGTCGGATACAGTTTTGTTTTCCAATTTCTAAAGAAATATTTTCGTATAAAATTATCCTCTCAAAAAGGCATAACATAATGGTCCGTGTATATACCATCTTTTCTTTTTTCGTTTTAAAATCGACACAACGAAAAACAAGAATAAACGTAAATTATTTCATTTTTCGATTTTCTATTAACTGGAACAAACACAAAAACAAAAAAACATAATTTGAGTTCTTTGTATCGTTTTTCGGTGTACTAATAACAAAATAAAACACAAATCTTATTTCCCTATTCATATTTCGTTTCTTTTTTAATGATACCAAAAATCAATATATGAAAATTGAAACACAGTGCCTATTTCCATTTACCGTTCTTGAATTGATAAAACGTTATACGGAAAACGAGGGGCGCTCCATTCTATACATAGATACTGGTTTGGGGAATTATGCTTCCGCCAAAGAAGTTCTGCGTAGGAATGATATTGTTAATAATGAAAGAAAAATCGGTTTTTAGTGTGTGTTTAAAACGGAATGTTGTTAAAAGTTATGTTATTTAATTATGTTTAAATGTGATTTTTAATCTCTAAAAAGACTAATAGCGATTATCAAAAGCACGATTACCTGACCTTCTTTCGCTTTCACTTTTCACTCGGAAAAGACGTGCTACCCACAATTCCTTTCGCGTTGGTACACAGTTCAGTAAGACAGGTGTGTTAACAATGAGGGGCGCTCCGCTGTTTTGGAGAGATAAGTCGTGATCTTTTTGCGCAGTTTTCTCCCAGATCTTATTATTTTTGAATACATATTAAAATGTAGACGAATAGTCAAGTCTTGGGACAGCTCTTTTTGGCTACTGTAATGGGAAAATAAATAGATTTAGTAACATTGCATTATAATACAAATGTAAATGTCTACTTTTGTTTTAAATCATTGGATTTTAGTACATGTATAACATGCATTTTGATAATCATGGCACAATAAATATCTTTTTTTAAGTATTGCTTTTCTTTTAAAGTAATTAAAACAATTGAATTATTTTCCGCATTGTAGTTATATCTGTTTAACAAATGAAAAAAGCTTCACATTATTGCGTAACATATAAATTCAATAAGTATGGTGAACAATTTCCCTGAGAGCATAGATTGCCTCGTGAAGCCCTGTCACGGCACGTAGTGTGCCGTCCCGGTGGACTCTCGTTCCACGCATGTCTTGCATCCAACCAGTTTTTGCAACAAGAAGGCGAATAAAGGGTGCGACACTGGTCCTTAATTTCACACTAAATAGTGTTATAAAGTTTAGAGCATAGGTTTTAATGCATTAAGCAATGGGTTCACGAACTGTGTTCTTTTAAAAGTGTTTCAGAATGTTTATCTGTGGTGCTTCCTTTATAGGATAAATAACATTTGCTTATAATTATTATACAAATATTTGAAAGCCTTAACAAGACAATGACATTATAATAATAGAAAAATCAACGCTAATTAAAATCCATTATTTAAAATACCATATAAGTTACAACTATGACATTGTTACAAATAATGAATTTTATGAATAACGTTTTTTTGGTACGTTTTTTCCACTTTTCGAATGAATGTTTTAGTGAACTGGATGTATAAATGGAATAAAATAATACATTTTCCGACTATTGCAGGTACTTTAACAGCTCACGCAAGCCTGAAGGCGCGTTCCTCTAACCTGCTCACGACCACCACCACCTTGAACAACTTATCAATAAAATAAGCTCTGAGACTCATATATATCCTTGACTGAGCAAATCATACACGTATAGTTACAGATATACAAGCTTTTCTATAATGGTATTCGAGTTTCATTTTAAGAGACAACCATGGTCTAAAACGTAACGTATCAACTTCTTTATAACACGTAACGTTTAAAGTCATTTTTTTTTAACGGCGTTATAATATCATTGGAAGGTAAATATTGTGTAATATCATTGACTTAATCTTGAGCGCTCTTTTTCGAACATTAAATATGTTGTTTAATTAGTTATACATATATAAATAGGCACATTTATTAATATTTTTAGTAATATTATATATAATTATTTCAAGCGCAAAACGGATTCATATAAGGTGTTTGGTTATAACTCTTTTAGAGCTAAAATCACTAGACACATCAACGTTCAGTTGTGAAATGTAACATGTATTTGTTCTTTCTGGAACGAATTGGAAATTATATATTAGACACCTTGCACTTAACCATTTCATAAGATTCAAACAATATATTATTTATTCTCCTTTTGTCCTGTTCTTTCTTTCAATATTGGCAGTAGTAATACGGCTTAAAATTCTATTATGTAAGGTGATGTTAATTAAAAGAAAAACATAGGGGACATTTTAGCAGCCGCCGCAGATTAATGTGCTTCTTAAAACATCATTCGGGTCTAATAGTTAATAATAATTCGAATACGGGACTAAGGGGAAGGGGTATTAAAGCTATTAAAATGTAAAGACCTCCCTCTGATTATCGGACTAAAACGAGTTTGTTTTGTAAACTTAGTACTGAATTTGCATAGTATAGGGGCAAAAACAAGAAGTGTAATAAGTGGCTAATTATACCCCTATCAATTTGGTTGGATCAACATGAAATACCGGTACTTTGGGAAACATTTAGATGTCAGATTATGATCATTTCAATTTGGAAATACATTATTTGGAAAAACAACGGAAAATATCCACGTCCTCTTCCCTTACGACGTGTCTTTTCCTCACCCAAAAATGCACGTAAGAAGCCATGCTGATCGAAATAAGTGACTTATTATTATGTTAGGGAAAAAAGTACGCGCAAAAGCCACGAACGAGTTACCTCCCCAAGACAGCAGCAAAGAGTAAAGATCTATAAATGAAATGTTTATTTATAGATCTTTGAACAGCGCCACTCGTTTTTCGTTTTTTTTTGTAAACCGTAATAACAAACCAAGAACGGTTAACGGGACCAAGTTTTAATCATTGATTTTCGTTATATGAAGATTGAAACGAAATTTGAAGAGGGAAACACATTTCGTATTTTGTTTTATAATGAGTACAACGAAAAACGATATAAAGTAATTAATTTTGTTTTTATACTTAGGTTTTGTTTCGGTTATTCGAAAATCGGAATATGAGCTAATATGCGTTAATCTTCATGTTTCGTTGTGTCGAATTCGAGACGAAAAAGAAAAGACGGTATATACACGGACCAATAATTCATTTATAACTAACCATATCATAAATTAAAAATATATATCACAAAAGTTAATATAATATATGAATAAAGTTAAACACAACAATAATAATGAAACATGTATACTTAGTGAATCTTATAGACCTTAAAATAGCGTCAATGGCCAGAAAAATAAACATGTTTACTAATAATGTCTTCACATATATGAACATTAATGATTATATACATTATTTGTTTTAAATTTTATCCATGTAAACAAAATGCAATTCACAGATCTAACCAGCTATAATATCGTGCTTCTAAAGCTTTATAAACGAATGTGTCCTGAGAAACTTTTTGAATGTTTCAGATTTTTCGGACATTTTCGTTGAGGGCATTCCATAAATTTCGTGCTAAACGCCTTATATCCTATTCCTCCATAGTTGTCAACGCTAAGAGCCTTGACTATTTTATAATTTTTATTTAAGCTTTGATATATGTTATTTTCTGTGGAATGGAATTTTCTTTGCGTCGACTGATTTTTGTTCGTGTGGATTATTCAACGCGAGGTGATATCCTAAGCGAAAGTCAATTACTTTCCAGCTATTAACATTGGAAGTGTCTCAGATGTTCATATTTTTGCGAGAAGCCTAGACGGCTTGATGATGGGCATGGTTTGGGATCGTTTCAATAATGCTGGAGCTTTCCCATTTTCATTTGAAGCATTAGCTATATTCTTTTCTGACGGCAACTCTTCGTCAAGAAATTAGTTGCAAAGCCACGAGGATATGGTCTATCGTATGATATAGAAGCTGATTGTGTCATTTTTGCTCTCGCCTGTTGGTATGCTAGTGTCAACACAACCAAAATATTACTTTTCTGCCTAATTCACGTTATTGTCCGAAGCGGATTATATAAGCAAATTTTCATTTATTCCATTGCGGATATCGTTGATTTAATGAATATTGAAGTCACTTAAACTCTGAGCAAGTCCATTCAACCTTCGACATTTCTACAGCACTAAATCATCTGCATAACCAATCACTCTGTATATACTCTTTCCCTAATATTATACTATCTTGTTTTTTTTAAAGAACCAACTCGAGCTGGCTTAAGAATTTCGTTGACAAGTGTACACTGATGACAATATATTTTGTAATCTACAGTTAATTTAGTTTTTGCCACATTTATTATTGTCTGTACTTTTCAAGTGTTTTGCCTAGTGAAGTATCTGTAATTTGGTGTGTACATATATGTATTAATGTCTTAGTTCAATAGGATAGCTTTTTGTATCGAAGTTTTTTTTCTGGAAGGCTGCGGGCATGATGCACGCGTCCTGAACGTCACCGCATACTTCCGGTACACCTCTCCATTGGAGGTTGTTAAATTGGGATTCACTACTACTATATTTAGACAATGTCTGCAACATTAAAAGTTTATTTGCTGTGTATCCTGCAACATCTTCCAGTACATACTGCGGTCAAAAGCTTCCATGCAACTCATCAACTTCAAAACATAGTGATCGTACGGAATATCCATATGGAAATGCAATGTGACATATTTCGACAAAACACATATTTCGATTCAAGAAAAGTTGTCTGAGTGCATACAATTACATAAATATCTGATTTCCAATTCAGATATATGCACATCTGTTTTTTAATTCAATAGTGTAAAAAGTATAAATGTGTTTTAAATGCACAAAGTCAGGAGAAAATTAAAAAGAGTCCCATACTTGGCGCAATACATTTCCATTTCCGTAGGAGTTGTTTACATGTTATTTTCTATAAAATGCTGTTATTGTTTCCTATGACATTTTCAATAATAAGAAAGGTTCTACGTCTCAGCTTTTTATTGTTAACAACTTCTCTTTGTGTTTTTTTAGCTTTTCATTTATTGCAGTTTTTCTAGATTTAGCTTTTCATTAAGTGAATAGCTTCTTTATGTGGCTTTTCATTGATTGCAATTGTTTTTTATGAAGCTGTCAATCTATTTCAATTATTCCAGATCGAGCTTTTGCTTGATTTTTGTTCTACTTATTGAAGTTTCCGCGGATCATCCTTTTCATTGATTGTAGTTCAACACATGCCTGTAAAGTTTCTTGCAGTTTCTCTACGTGCTCACATTGACACATGACCCATACATTTATTGCAGTTTTTCTTCGTGCTCACATTGACGCATGACCCTTAAATTTATTGCAGTTTTTCTACGTGCTCACATTGACACATGACTCTTATACTGATTGCAGTTTTTCTACGTGCTCACATTGATACTTCTGGGCGAGGTGTGCCTTTCCACAGCCGTGTTCATCATCTACACAGTGCCCGAGGCGAAGGACAACTTCCTAAGGTCGCAGCCTGAGAAGCTCCTGACGACGGCCATCCAGCGGTACATGGATGACGAACCAACCATGATGTGGGTGGACAAGATACAATCTGATGTAAGTGTCAGAGTAGGAGCTGTTTGTTCGTGGAACATATCGAGCCTCGTTCTGCATGATCGTAAAGTGTCGTCCCATTTAAGCCTGTGAAGTCCGCAACAGCATATCAGGGATCACTTTTTCCACTTTAACGGAATTGTTCGTTTAAGTAAAGTCTTTTGTATACGAAATTCCAGATTAGGCGAAAAGTGTCGTCCCCGATTAGCCTTTGCGGACTGCACAGAATAATCTGTCACAACACTTTACACATATTCATGAAGCCAAGGTTTCTCAGATCGAGCCTCATTTATCAACACGGCCAATAAGTGATATATGAACTAAGGATTAAACGTTATGATAAGAAAAAATGCAATCCGTGGTGCCACACGATCTGTTACTGTAGGTTGCGTCCACTTATTTGTCACACTTATATCGTACAGCGCTAGTGAAGTAAATATTGAATGCGATGGATCAGAAATCTTGATGCAATTTGTTAAGCGACTTTTGCCTTATAGACTTCAAATGCATTTGCAACTGAAAATTTGATAACTCGTAGTAGTACAAAGACATGTTTACTTCATAAGGGTCCCCTTGAAAACTCTGTAGTTAAACATTTCTATTATTATAACGACAGCAATTTATTTGTTTTATTTCATATGGTAGGGCTGTTCTGTGCATATTGACTACTTCGAAATAGCTCATTTGGAAGACAGTTGTTTAATTCAATCTATTAAGTATGGAAATTGAAACACGACTTAAGTATATACCTTCAAATTGAAAAACAAATTTCCCTCACTTTGTTTGTTATGTTGTTACATCAAATAATCTTTATAAGTAACTTACAATGGAATTGGAGCACTTGAACAATCAACACCCATTCAATGAAAGACCATAATGAACAAAGGTCGCTTTGGTACTGGGCAAAAAATCCTTAAATAAATAAAATTCATGCGAGTTAAACAAATAAAGTGGCCACTTGTGCAATCAAAAATGAATTATTAGGACTAAGCACAAATAATTTGCATGGCGGCTATTAATTTGTTGAAAATTATATTCCTTTTATGCAAACAAGCATAACGTAGATGAAACAAATAATAATATTTGTTAATGCCATGGGTATGAAATTATCTGTTTCCGTTTTATTTCAGACATCAAACAGCTATGCCGAAAATACTTACATATGTTTCTGTTCCAAAGCTTATTATAAATATCAGGCAATCAGGTAATTTAATTAAAAGGACGTTATGTTATCATGTTTTAAGGAAATCAGTCAGACAGCGTCAATAATGCAAATAGCAGAACAAAAACGATACAATGAAATCGCGAAACAAATGAACATAATGAATAAAGGATGACAATCTATTTGAAATCGATTATCAAAAATGATATAAGTGCTTCAACAAACAATTATCAAATATGGTTTGGCCAATCCACTTATCATAATTGCTTTTGGAGATCAAACGATTGAAGTAGGTGTTGTTAGATCCTATGTCAAATAAAGCACACATATTAACTTATGAGTGGTTTTGAAGCCATGGTTTATGGCGGTCATTTTTATACATTAAGCAGTCTTCAATTTAGGCTTGTTTGAAATAGGTACATTTTGATTTTATTATTATAACCTTTTTTAAATAGTCATATAACGGCCACCGGAAAAACTTTGCGAAACCGAAATTTCGCAAACTTAAGTACCCTTATTCTTGAAGGTTTGCTTATTTGTGATAAAATATAAGATAAAAGTCTAACTTGTGATTAATAATTGGTTATTTTTGCTTGTTAAATGCGTTTTCTTCACTATGAATTTTATTTGCAAAGTTGGGGTTCCCATGGGATTTTTGTAATATCCCATGGGATTTTTCATTATCCCATGGGAATTTTGGTTTCTCCCATGGGATTTTTCTCCAGCTTTTTTTATGGGAGAAAAAATCCCATGGGAATTTCAAAAACATAAAACACGTTCGTTTGTGCTTAGTTATCGATTTATAGCATTGTTAAAGCATTTGTGCTTATTTTCGTTCAATTTACTTTGATAGAAAAAAAATCCCATTTTTTTATGGGAAAAAAAAATCCCATGGGATTTTTTTCTGATTTTTAGAGATTTATTCATGTAACCTTCAGAAACACTACATTTTAACAAATGATGAGCATTTCTCGCGATTTCAACGCGTTATATCGTGTTTTAAAATAATAAAAAAATCCCATGGGATTTTTTTCCCATGGGATTTTTTTGTCCCATGGGATTTTTTTTCCCATGGGATTTTTTTTCCAATGGGATTTTTTTTAAGGTATAAGTTTCTAAAAGCTATATAATAATAATAATTATAATAATAATAATAATAATAATAATAATAATAATAATAATAATAATAATAATAATAATAATAATAATGATAATAATAATAATAAAATAATAATAATAATAATAATAATAATAATCGTGCTCAATATGATGAATTTGTACTTTTAAGCGACTAACATTTTTATTCGAGCCGATCGTCGTGTCCGAATGGTGAGTATAAGAGCAATTTACCAGTACAAATAAATCTCACTTGTGAAGAGAACGCTACCGTACTATAAAATAATCTTGATAATAAGTCATATCATTTCTCGACAAAAAAAATGAAAACAGTATCCATATTGATGTCAGCAATGTCCCCTGCTATGATAAATATTGACAAAATGAAAAACCTTGACAATAATTCCGTGTCGAATACGCATTAGATTATAGCAATCAAATTCATATAAGCATTGATAAGATAATTTGTGAAAATGGGTCTTATGTCAAATACGGCAAGCGTAGCTCCATTCCATAATGTCCGGTATTAAGTCACGTCAAGTTTCGTGGTCGAATTATAGCATAATAATCATTTTCACATTACGCGAATCATATGAGTTTCCCTACATATATTGTGTTAAAATTTAGTACCGAAATCCCCATATTTACGCCTTAAAGGGTCAATAGGTCATCGGTATGAATGGCTTTTGACTTCACATGAATGTTAAGGTGCAAAAAAATGATATTAATTTAATTATTAAGCACTCTTGACAGCATTAAGTTGCCTCTCAGTGGGGATTTCGGTAATTCTACACTAGAACTTAAACGCGCGCCGGTACCGAAATCCTGCTGTACAAACCTTCAAGTGTCAACAAAATTATTATAGTGTTTTTTTTCATTAGCAACCAGTGACATGTATTATCTCCCATTCGGTTACTTCTTTTGGAAAATAATTAGCGGGGATTTCGGTACTGCTACATTCGTACGCCCAGAGCCGAAATCACCCATGTTTACGCCAATCCCCCATATTACGCCTTAAAGGGTCTATATGTCATTATGTTTGGGTTTTGGCTTTGCATTAATGTTGATTTGTACACAATCATATTAGTGTTAATCATTTAAACACTCTTATCAGAATATTTTTTCCATTATTAAATAGTTTATTAATGTGAAAAATGTGTAAACGAATGTAAAAGAGGGAAAATGTACATTTAAAACATTGGTTACACAAAAGAATATGTAAATATAACATGACATAGTAATAATAAGTCTTCAGAAAGTATTTTCCAAACAAATCTGATGAAACAAATGATATCGTACTACCTTATTTACAATATGCTATACACTTTTGCAATTTAGTTATCAATGTTTAATCAAAGCATAAATCAGGATAATATGTTGCCTCTTAGCGGGGATTTCGGTAATTCTTAACAAGCACATAAACCCGCGCCGGTACCGAAATCCCCGCTGTACAAACCTTCAAGTGTAAAAAAATACTGATTTAGGTTTAAATAAAGGGAACAATGGTATTTTTGGCCACCAAAAAGCACTTCCGCGTCAACAAAACGATTGAAATTATGTCAGAAACCCAGCTTTTCATTGTATATATTGCAATACACCATCGGCCGCCGAGAGCGGAATACTGCGCTTGGCCGCTAAACAATGTGGATTGCATCAAATTAAATGTCAATTTTCGATTTTATTACAAAAATAAACACTGCCTTTTTATAAATATGTCAAGCACGTACACTTAACAAAAAAATCGATATATCTTTATGTAATGTAGAAAAGTAAAGCGCTTTATATATAACAATGTTTTATAATGTCTCTCTGGTTGAGAAAAAAAACTAAACAAAACCATGTAGAACATATATGTTTTCATAATTAAAAAAAAATATTTAATGATGCACGTGATGTTTTATAATTGATATAAGTTCACGTGTCATTGAACGAGTTAAGGGAGAGATGCGAATTAAATTACACATAATTAAAAAATGATACTATACTGTCAGCTTGATTTATAAATTGTGTTCCATCGCGCCAATATATTCATTGTTCCATGAAAATGTGTATAAAAGCAAAACGATTGAAATTATGTCAGAAATCCTGCTTTTCTCATGAAATGATCTTTAACACTTTATTTATTCCAATCAGGTAATTAATAATAATAGGGGAAGTCTATACTGTGTATTAGAAACTTGTTGTGGTGATCCCTATCTTATCCGCTCAATACACATCCACCTGGCTACTGTACAGAAAAAATTAGATTTACTTCCATAATAACTGATTTCATTAATTGCTAACTTGTTGTCTACATTTTAAATTAACAACGATAATGGATCAACATCACCGTTGCACAATTATTAAGTTCACAGTAATCTGTACTTTAAATAGATAGCCTAATTAAAGACGGTGCTAATAAAGAACAAAGCGTGAATGTGGATATTAAGAAATTAGATCCTTTTTTGCATGACACTGGCAGTATATCATTTTATCTTATATAAATAAGCCACATTTAAGACATGGATAAAATTAAAATAAGACACATTTGCATCTTTCATTTCTTTAAAAAAAAATAAGCACGCAGTCACATATAAATAAGATACATTGAAGACACAGAAAAAAATAAATAAGACACATTTGCATCTTTCACTAAATTTTCTTAAAAAAACATGTGAAACTGAAGAAAAACATTTATTACTGACACATTATTCTAAAAGTCGACTGACAACTTAAGTTCAAAGAGGGATTTACAATTAAATAAGATCCATTTTCGCATGATGCTGGTTGTAGAGCAAGCAATACATTTCTTACTGACACATTATTCTAAAAGTCGACAGGCAACATAAATTCAAAGAGGGAACCACAATTAAATAAGATCAATTTTCGCATGATACTGGTTGTATAGCAAGTAGTCACATATTAATTACAGCTTGCATTAGTTGCAATAATTTTGTTAAGTGCGCGTGCTTCTGAACGTTGCGTTAAGCGAGAGTGTTGTCATTTTGTTAGTTTTATATTTTGGTATTATGTATGATTATTGCTTGTTTTGAATTTGAAATAAACGCTTTCTGGCAAATAAGCATCGTCTTAATTTTAATACAAATAATGAACATTTGACATACAAAATGTCCAATAACATACCGGCAATAACATTATATATATGTTAATTTCTGTGCATGTTTATACCGAAATTATAGCCGACATCGGCAGTTAGGGAAATTTAGTGACACACTTTAACACATCAAACATGCATGATAGTTCTTTTTTCATATGATATTCCCCTGGTTGCTTACCGGTGTATTGGTGCAGTTGATAACCCCGCCGGGACTACAGTAGGGTGCTAATTCACACGTGTATCGTGTTCAATACAATCGTCTTAATTTTAATACAAATAATGAACATTTGACATACAAAATGTCCAATAACATATCGGCATTAACATTATATATATGTTAATTTCTGTGCATGTTTATACCGAAATTATAGCCGACATCGGCAGTTAGGGAAATTTTGTGACACACTTTAACAAATCAAACATGCATGATAGTTCTTTTTTCATATGATATTCCCCTGGTTGCTTACCGGTGTATTGGTGCAGTTGATATCCCCGCCGGGACTACAGTAGGGTGCTAATACACACGTGTATCGTGTTCAATACCCGATCCATGCTACAACGTGTAAGAACGGGAATTTCGGTAATTCTACCTTTTTAAGCTTGCGCACCTCTAATGGGCACATATCCAAATATAATTTAATTAATTATTTTCCTAATCAGCATCATTTCACTAAACTACATGCAAATTTGTAGGTAGCTTTCCATGCTTAAAAAAAATAAACCGATTTTTTCTAAACCACCCTCACGCTCGGCTTTTGTCCAGTTTATTTTCACCCCTGGGGTATATAAAAGTTCCATAATTCATTCATATTTCCAAATATGGGCATGCAGTTGGTGTGTACAGATGCAGTAAAGGTGTTTAAAGTTTAAACAAGATGAAATAAGTATTCTTTTACAGACATTTATTTTTTACAAATTTTAATCTATGGAATAGCGCCATGAAATGTAAGTGATTTCAGCCAAGTAAAAATTGGGTCGGTTAAAAACAAAGTGTCATAAAATTCAAAATAGTATCATTTAAGTTATATTTTAAATTAAGTTTTTATAGAAACACTATATACAGCAAAAATACCAAAAAATAGACAGATTTACCGTTTACTTTTTGAAATAAAAATAAAAATGCAACATGCATCATTCGTATTTTCAGCAGTAAATTAATCAATTTAGCCATAACGTTGTTTTTATTTTAAAATTGAAGGATGTGCATACAATTTTCAACATATTTAACAATAAACATAGCTTATGTGCTATATTAAATCAAATTACGTTAGAAAAGAAATAAAACGCGTCGCAAAAAGTATGCGATGTCGGCAGGAATCGAACCTGCGCGGGAAAATCCCAAAAGATTTCAATTTCATCGCCTTACCCACTCGGCCACGACAACTTTACATCTGTGTAACCTTAAATTAGATATATATAAGTAAACAGGTAAAAAGGCTCGCTCGATCTTTGAAGAAATCGCGAAATCGTATTTTTCAGATGATAATTGGATCAAAGTCAATATTTATAGTGAAAATAATGTAATCTAAATGAATAAGTTAAACATATATCAAAATTCGAAGTTTGAAAAAAATAAAATGCATCTCTCGGAAATAAGCGATCATTGAAGATCGGCAATGGCTTATGTATGAAGTGAAAGGACAGTTGAAAGTTTCCATTTTGCACGTTAATGATTCTGATAATATGGTGACAAAGGCAGCAGTCCTATGCAGTATTGTGTTTGACCGGAGAGTAGCGTGATCTGTGTCGGTGTTGGGCGCTCTGAGGGCGCAATCCGGCTACATAGGTACATAGAAACCTCTTGTGGCTATAGTCCATGGATCGGGTTCGGCAGACAGGGAACATGTAAATTTGTATATGTATGTTTTATATCTTAATTACCTAAACGTATATTTATCCTGGTTACTTATTTACTGAGGTATGAGTTAGTCGCAATGATTGTAGAAACGTTGTACTATATTTAGTAAGTATTTGGAGGACGAGTGGCACGGGCTTTATTATCACTTATGCAAGGAACGCGTTTTGTTTATATACGTATTTTTGATATTCCGATAGGCTTAAGGGAGGTAACTTATTCATGTAAAACGCGATATTTTTTGCAATGCCTTTTTATAACTCTTGTTTAATTAATTACATACGAATATACAGCTAAATTTAAGATGATTTTTACCAGAAAAAATTTCGGAGAAAGATATATTGAGATTTTGATATTCCATAGAATGCGAGTCTCCATATATATTTTCTATTGCAGGGGAGGTAATTTAAATTTTTTAAAGTCTCCGAATTGGTCTTTGTTGTATCTATTTACGTTTATTTTCAAGCTTATGGCGATTAAAAAATTAATTATTATTAGTATATGCTCACATGGATATTGGTACGGATATATCGTGTTCATATAACTGTTACTACATCCATTTCATTCATCATTCAGGTCGGGCTACACAAATCTCGTGAAGAGGCCAGTAGGACCTGTAAACAAACTCTCATACACATACTCTTCACTCATCGTGGCGCTCTCGCATGTCTGAGGCG